>NC_059260.1:3878888-3903888 GCF_017591435.1 Portunus trituberculatus | reverse complement strand
CCTCCTCCTCCTCCTCCTCCTCCTCCTCCTCCTCCTCCTATTCCTCAATGCTATCTATCAATTATAAAGAGTTAGTGAAGACATTAAAAGACTCTCTCTCTCTCTCTCTCTCTCTCTCTCTCTCTGAAACATCTATCTTTTAAATCCTTGAAAGACAAAGAAACTAAATAAATGAAAATCCTAAAAGCCACATCTAGACACAATGAATTATGATAAAAATAGAAAATGGAAGAAAAATCATAAAAAGGAAAAGGAAAAGAAAAGAAAAAGAAAATATATAAGAAGATAACGACCCTGGAAAGATGAAGGAAGATAAATTGAATGATAAAAGAATGAAAAAATGAAAAAAAGGGAAATGAAAGAAGATGGAAAATGAGAGAAATTAAAATATCTGTGTTTTCTTTTACCTTCACACAGAAAAAAAACTGGAAAATAAAACAATATAAACAAACTGAATGAAATAAATTGAAATGTGAAAAGGAAAGAAAAAAAATGGGAAATGAAAATAGAAACTTATGAATGAAAGAAATGGAAAATGGAGAATAAGGGAAATTTAAAAAAATATTATTCTTTTCTTTACCAACAGATATGAAAAAAAAGTGAAAATAACATCAAGAAAAAGATAAAGAAAGTAGAAAGAAAAGAAAACAAAAATGAAAGAAAATGAAGTTGATAAATAAAAAAAGAAACGAAAATTAAACAAAACTAAATCAAAACAAATAGAAAAAAAGAAAAACAACAAAAAAAACAAGAAGCGAAATTTCAATCAAATACAAAAAACAAAAAGTACTAAAAGAAAAGAAAAGAAAACGAAAATCAAACAAAACGAAATCAAAACAAATAGATAAAAAAAATAGAAAACAAAACAAAACAAAAACAAAACAAAGAAAAACACAACTTAAAAAAAAAAAAAACAAAAAGAAAAAAAAAAAAAAAAAAACTAAACAAAATAGAAAACCAAAAAGAGTGAAAAACAAAGAAAAATGAAAAAAAACTAAAAAGAAAAATCACGACAAAAAAATTCAAAACAAGTAAACAAACAAGAAAATAGAAAGAAAAATCAAACAAAACAAGCAAAAAAAAAAAAAACACCTAAAACAAAATAGAAAAAAAAACAAAAATAGAAACAAAAAAATCAAAACAAGAAAAAAAAACAAGAAAACAAAAAGAAGAATAAAAAAGAAGCAAAAACAAAACAAAGCTTGAAAAAAACATGAAAACACAAAAAAAACGCAAAGAAAAAGAAAGAAATCAAGGAAAAGACAGAAAATAAGAAAAAATACCATAATAAAACAAACTTCAAACCAAAACACTTTCAAAACACGACAAGAACACGTATTTTAAATCAAGAGACACGAATTTGACGCCACAACAGCGAGGGCGTGAGAGAGTGAGGATAATAAAGACGAATGAGAGAGAGATACAGACAGTGAGAGAGAGAGAGAGAGAGAGAGAGGAGAGAGAGAAGGGGAGAGGAGAGGCACCAACGAGAATATATTGCGTGTCAAAAGGCGGAGGTAATAAGCGAGGTGGTGGTGGTGGTGGTGGTGGTGGAGGTGGTGAGGATCAGAGAAGAAAAGTGGAAAGGAAAGTTTGGCAGTAAAAATGATGAAAAGTGAGGAAATAATGGCAACTCACACTGTATTGGTAACGATAGCTGGCTGGAGGAGGAGGACGAAGAGGAGGAGAAGGAGGAGGAGGAGGAGGAGGAGGAGGAGGAGGAGGAGGAGGAAGAGGAGGAGGAAGAGGAGGAGGACCATATTTCCCTGTTTGCTCACGGCGAGAGAGGAAACCACCATAAACAATAATATTCCTCCATAACGAAGCGGCACAAGGAGGAGGAGGAGGAGCAGGAGGAGGAGGAGGAGGAGGAGGAGGAGGAGGAGTTGGAGGAAGAGGAGGAGGTGGAGGCAAGGGAGGAGCATCAGGCATCTCACACCGCTGCCTAACTTTATGCTCCTACCTGTTTGTCTTGCTACCCACCTGCCCACCTCTTATTCACACCTGCCTGCCTTACCTTACCTTACCTAACCTAACCTAACCTAACCTAACCTAACCTAACCTAACCTAACCTAACCTAACTTAACCTAACCTAACCTAACCTAACCTAACTTAACCTGTCCATCTGTTATTCACACCTGCCTTACCTAACCTAGCCTAACCTACCTTAACATAACTTCATTTAACCTAACCTAATCCTAACCTAACGTATCCTAACTTAAGCTTACCCTACCTTACATAACTTTCCTTACCTAATGTAACTTAGTGTGTTTTACCTTGCTAAACGTAACTACTTTACTTAAACTTACCTTACCTAACTTAATGTACACTAATCTAACCTTACCTTAATGTGAAGGGAAAAAGAAGAGAAAGAGAACGAGAGGAGAAGGAGGAGGGAGGAGGGAGGAAGAGGGAGGGAGGGAGGGAAAGTGAGGGAAAATAAAGGGAGAGTAAGAAAGGTTTTAAGTTACCATTGCAACTTAACCTGACTTAATTTAATCGGAACACAAACTAACCTAATTGAACCTTAACGAAACCTAACCTAACCTAACTTAACCTAGCCAAATCTAACCCAACCCAATCTAACTCCAACCTCATCATAAAACAAACCTTACCTTACCTGCTTTACCCATTACCCACACCTCTTCCTTCCTCACACACTCACCAACCCTACCCACCCCATACCTCCGTCATGAACCTAACCTAACCTAACCTAGTCAAACCTCAATCTAAATACACCTAAGATAACCAAACCAGCCTTATCTTCACCCCAAACCTCACCTTACCTACTTTACCACACCTCATACACACACACACACACACACACACACACACACACACACACACACTCACTCAACCAAACCTAACCTAACCTAGTCAAACCTCAACTTAAATACACCAGCTTTAATTTCACACTAAACCTTATCTTATTTCTCTTACCCACACACACACACACACACACACACACACACACACACACACACACACACGAACCCTATCCACTCCCTACCTCCTCACGAACCCACCCACCTGCGCACACACACGTTCACCTGCCTAGCACCTTGTTTGTCATATTAAACCTGTTCTCACTCACTGTCCCCCGCGCCGCCCTGTCCTGGAGTCTAACAAATGCACGTCTTCTCGTTCCTCCCTGCGCTTCTCTCTCCTCCAAATCTTTCCATGCCATTCTGAAACGCGCCTCTGTAATGGCGAGTCCTGAGTTACAGGTCCACATCCCCGCCTCGCTGCATCCCACCTGAGAACTGAGAGGGAGAGGGAGGGATAAAGGGAGAGAGAGGAGGAGAGGGAGGAAAGCTGTATCTGTCAAGGATCTAAAGAGCTTGTGTGTGTGTGTGTGTGTGTGTGTGTGTGTGTGTGTGTGTGTGTGTGTGTGTGTGTGTGTGTGTGTGTGTGTGTGTGTGTCTCTCTCTCTCTCTCTCTCTCTCTCTCTCTCTCTCTCTCTCTCTCTCTCTCTCTCTCTCTCTCTCTCTCTCTCTCTCTCTCATTAGGAAGTTACAGGGAACAGTGGGATCAGGTGAAATAGCTCAACTTTTCCTCTCTCTAAAGAAAGAGAGAGAGAGAAAAGAAAGAAAGGAAAGAAAGAAGGAAAAATATCCATTAAAGAGAAAAGAAATTGAGATGAAAAGGAGAAAAAGAGAGAAAGAAGGGAAAGAACTTGAGCTTACGAGTAGTAGTAGTAGTAGTAGTAGTAGTAGTAGTAGTAGTAGTAGTACTAGTAGTAAAAATATATAAAACATGAACAAAATGTAACGAGTAAAAAATAAATAAAAAGTCAGTGTTTTTTTTTTTTTTTTTCAATAAGCATCACATGTACGTAACTTTCACCTGTTGTAAATTGCCTCCATTAATTAACATGTAACTTGTACATCTTCACACCTGTTGTCCATTCTGTGCAGGTGAGGCATTTAATTATCAACCATTCACGTAACACACACACACACACACACACACACACACACACACACACACACACACACACAGGTGAAAGGTGAGAAGAGTTGGTAATGAAACAAGAAATTAATTAACTGCTCACAACAACACACATTCTCACTTGATTAATGGCAAAAGTTTATGGCCAAGTATTGGACGTGAGGGCCTCTCTCTCTCTCTCTCTCTCTCTCTCTCTCTCTCTCTCTCGGTGTTAATTTTATTCCTTCCTATATTTTCTTTTTATCTTCAATTCTTCCTGTTTTATTCACTTATTTCTATTATAATTACAATCTCTCTACTTCTTCTCTCTTCTTCTTTTTTATCTTCTTCTTTCCAATCTCTCTTCTTTCTTTCTTCTTCTTCTTCTTCTTCTTCTTCTTCTTCTTCTTCTTCTTCTTCTTCTTCTTCTTCTTCTTCTTCTTCTTCTTCTTCTTCCTTCTCATCACCCTACAAATATTATCATAAAAATCTCACAAATCCTCTTTCAATTTTCTTTTTTTTACTATAATACTTTTTCCTCCTCCTCCTCCTCCTCCTCCTCCTCCTCCTCCTCCTCCTCCTCCTCCTCCTCCTCCTCCTCCTCCTCAACCCTCTTTCTCCAGGTATTACTATCAAAATCTCCTCTTTCACTTTCTACTATAATACCTTTCATCCTCTTCCTCCTCCTCCTCCTCCTCCTCCTCTTCTTAACCCTCCTACTCGTCCCCCTCCTCTTCTTCTTCTTCCTCCTACTCTTCTCCTTTTAACACTCTTAAATATGATAAACTAGAAAGCAAATTATATTATATTTCAAAACACACACACACACACACACACACACACACACACACACACACACACACACACACACACACACACACCAATCACTATTAATACGATTCGATGCGTACAAGAAACAATTACTTAAGATTTCAAGATTATGTCCCTTTTTTATCTCTTCACCTGTGACTTATTAGGACACGTGGGATCAAAGACACGAGCGCACCTGCCAATGCTATTAATACCAGCACACCTGACTTCATACCTGTACGCTTCATCACAGGTAAATCTTAGAGTCTTAACGTGTTGGTGCTGAGAAGTAATTAGGTAAATGAGTAAATAGGAAATGATTGAGGTATTAATTATATGACTATATAATTGAATGATTTATTTTTTTCTATCTATTTAACTAACAGGTTGATTGAATAATGTACTAATTGCTTAACTGTCTATTCACGAACAGACTTATGAATAAATGAAGTGATAGACTAATTACCTAATTGTTGACTTCACTAAATAAAAAAAAATGGCTAACAAAATTAACTGGTAAATCTAACTTAATTTAACCTAACTTAAACTTACCTAACTTAACATAACTTAACGAAACAATGTACTGAGTAACTAAATAACAACCATCTAACTATTTATCTAACAAAACTAAATAGACAAATAAGGAAATCAACCAACTAACCATCTAAGAAACTTAACCTAACCTAACCTAACCTAACTTAACCCAACCTAACCCAACCTAACCTAACCTAACCCAATCTAACCTAACCCAACCCAACCCAACTCAACCTAACCTAACCCATCCTAACCCAACCCAACCCAACCTAATCTAACATGACCTGACTGATTAACTTATATTACATCTTGGTTTAGGAATTCCTCTCTAGACTTGTGGCAGAGTTTGGCTCAATATCACAAGTAGTTCTTCCAGTTAATGAGAAGATTTTTGTGGCCTAGTTGACGAATGTTAATTAGGGAAGAGGGGAAAGAGGAGGAGGAGGAGGAGGAGGAGGAGAAGAGGAGGAGGAGGAGGAGGAGAAGGAGGAGAAGGAGAAGGAAAAGAACGAACAGGAGGAAGATGATGAAAAGGAATAACGATAGAATAAATGATAGATACTAGAATAATATATGAAAGAGAGAAAGAGAAAAAGACAAAATAATGGAAAAAGAGGAGGAGGAGGAAGAAAGAGAAGGAAAAGAATAAGAACAAGATGAACAACAACAACAACAACAACAACAACAACAACAAGAAGAGAGAAAGAAAATACTAAAACTAAAAATTACTAAGAAGTTAGAAAAAAAAATAATGTACAAGCGGAGAACTAGAGTGATAGAAAAAAAAGAAGGTAAAAGTGAGCGATTGAATACGGAAGGGAACGAAGGCAAGGATTTCCCTCAATAGAAAATCCAGGATGCGTGAGACTTTCATCACGTATCACTCCAATTCAGATCCTTGGATGAGAAGATAATCCTGAGCCTCTCTCTCTCTCTCTCTCTCTGTGTGTGTGTGTGTGTGTCTGTGAAACGAAATTATGTATTCATCCGTTACGAAATAAACAGCAATATTGATAAAGTAATACGAAAATGATAGAGTGTACAATGCAACGTAACTTAACCTAACCTAACTTAACTCAACTTATCTAACTTTAACCTAACTTAACTTAACCTAACCCAGTGTAACCAAACTTAATATAACTTAACTTAACCTAACCTAACCCAACACAACTTAACCTAACACAACTTAACTTAACCTAATCTAACTTAACACAAATGAACCTTTACTTAACAAATCACACCAAAAACAGTGAAAACAGAAAAAGGAAAGGAAAAAAAACAAATAACATGAAGAAAAACAAGAGAAAAGGAAATACGTATGTAGTAAGAATACAAGATACGAAAGATTAATAAAAGCAACCTTTCCTCACAACACAATAAAAAAACACACAAAAAAAAACAAATTAGCAAATAGACACAATCGGATATGGAAGAAATACTGCATGGAGAAAAGAGAAAGAAAAAGAAAAAAAAGAAAGGAAAAACAAAAAGAAATCACGTTAAGAATCAAAACTGAGAAAAAAAAAAAAAAAAAAAAAACGAAATTGAGTTAAGAGAGAACCTTTGAAGCAGATTAAGCCAAAGTTCGAAGCTTCGGGCGAGTCACGGAGAGTTTGGAGTCACGAACGAAGCAGAAGCGAAGCAGGGAGAGGATTCCAGACAACGAGAGGAGAAGGATTCGAAATAATAAGAATGAAAAAGCGCACAAGAGAGAGAGAGAGAGAGAGAGAGAGTCCACTAGTCCCTGTCAGTCATAGATTCAGCAGGTTAATTAGAAGAGGAGAAGGGGCTCGATTAGACGGTGACAGTGATGGCTTACCTGGAGGAAGACAAGGAGGAGGAGGAGGAAGGAGGAGGAGGAGGAGGAGCGGGAGGTCAAAGAGGAGAGGTATCGATGAAAGGAAGGGAAGGAAGAAAGGAAGGGAAGAAGATACCACTAAAATAACTGTGAGCAAATAGAAGAGAGGTAGATGTGATAAAAATAGAATTGGCAGAGTGACAGTGATAAGGAAGAAAGGAAGGAAGGAAGAAAGGAAGAAAAGAAATAAAGAATAAATGAGGGAAAGTAAAGGAAATGTCATGTTTGTGGTGTGTTAAAAAATAATAGTAAAGTTTGTCATAGTGAGAAGTAAAGAAGAATGAAAGAAAAAAGGAAAGATAGGAGACAAGGAGAGAGAGAGAAAAAAAGGAGAGGGAAGGATGAAAGAAAGAAAGGAAGGAAGGAAAAGACAATAACCAACAAAAAGAAGGGAAAAAAGTAGGAAAGTATGAAAAAATATTACCATTAATGAAAGAAAGGAAAGAAAAATTGAAAAAAAAGCAGAAGCAAAAAGGAAAAAAAAAAAAAGTAACAGGATAAAAATGTGAGTCAATGTCACTAAAAAGAAAGAGACGAATGAAGGAAGGAAGGAAAGAAGAAAAGAAGAAAGAAAGAAAAGAAAGAAATGAGAGTAATCAAGAAAAAGAAAGAAAAAGAAAAGAAAATATAGCAATAAAGGGAAAGAAGTAAATAGATGAATGAATGAAGGAAAAGAAAGAAAAGTAGAAATAAAAAGGAAAAAAGTAGGATGATAGAAATGGAAATCAAAAAGAGGAAGAGACGAATGAATGAATGAAGGAAGGAAGGAAGAAAATAAGAAAGAAAGAAAGGAAGGAAATGAAAGTAATAAAAAAAAGAAAGAAAAGAAAAATAGGAACAAAAAAATCATTCCCATTAGCAATAAAGAAATAAATGAAGGAAAAGAAAGAAAATGAGAAAAGTAGAAGCAAAAGGATAAAAATAAGAATCAGTAAGAGGAAGAGACGAATGAAGGAAGGAAGAAAAGAAAAACGAAAGGATGGAAGGGAGAAAGGAAGGAAGGAAGGAAGGAAGGAAGGAAGGGAAGAAGAAGAAAGCCAAGTGACCTTACACGTAATGGAGGAGGGAAGTGGAGAGAGATTACAACCTTATGTGGTAAAAGACGGGGATAATAATGCAAAGGTTAATAGCATGACTGAAAGGAGGGAAGGAAAGAAGGAATGACGGAAGACACGATAAGGAAAAGGACGAGGAAGGAAGAGGAAAGGAAGACTAGGGTAAAAGATTGGATAATAATTCAAGAGTTTTAGTAACAGTGAATGGAGGGAAGGAAAGAAGGAATAAAGGAAGATGTAATGTGAAAAGAATGTGGAAGGAAGTAAGTGAAGAGGAGAGAAAATATAATACAGACTTAAAAGATAATATATACAATACCTTCTCCTTCTCCTTCTCCTCCTCTTCTTCCTCCTTCTACTACTACTACTACTACTACTACTACTACTACTACTACTACTACTACTACTACTACTACTACTACTACTACTACTACTACTACTACAAGAACAGTGAAGAATAGAAAAAAAAAATGCTGGCAAACTAAGCCCTCCTCTTCTTCCTCTTCTTCCTCCTCCTCCTCCTCCTCTTTCAAACATCCCTCCCTCTTTAATACCAAACGAAAAGAAGCACTTCCCCTCTTCCCGTCACCACCCCACACCCAACCACCACCCCAACACCCACACCACCTCCAACGCCCCTCCAGTAAGCATCTTCCGGCACTGATGAAGCTAAAACTGCAACATGCAAAAAAATATAACGAATATAATCAACATTTTTAAGTCGTCGTCGTGTGTGTGTGTGTGTGTGTGTGTGTGTGTGTGTGTGTGTGTAGGATGCGTCCACGAGGGAATATGGAAATGAGGAAAATATGCAAAGGTAAACTAAACGAAAGGAAAAACAATACATAATTTTGACGTGAATTATGAAGGCGAGGTATTGGTGTAATTATTGTGGCGCGATGAGAGTATTGAAAGGAATTAAAGGAAGGAACTTGTGGGAATGAGGAAAGAGGGTTGGAATCTTTACTACTACTACTACTACTACTACTACTACTACTACTACTACTACTATTTACAATGATGAGAGTGGAAGGATATAATGTTAGTGATGATAAGAAGAACTAAAAGAAGAAGTATGAAGGGAAGAAAGTAAAAAATAAATAAAGGATAGAAATATAGGGAAAATAGAGAAGAACAAGAAGAAAAGAGAAGAAGACAGAGGAAGAAAAAAGAGGAAAAAACAAGGAGAAGAAGAAGATGAAGAAGAAGAAGAAGAAGAAGAAGAAGAAGAAGAAGAAGAAGAAGAAGAAGAAGAAGAAGAAGAAGAAGAAGAAGAAGAAGAAGAAGAAGAAAAGAAAAGGGAAGGAAAAAAATCAAAATAGAGTGAAAATAAACAAGGAGAAAAAGAAGAAAAAAAATGATAAAAGAAGAAGAAGAAGAAGAAGAAGAAGAAGAAGAAGAAGAAGAAGAAGAAGAAGAAGAAGAAGAAGACGAAGACGAAGAAAGAAGAAGAAGAAGAAGACGAAAGAAGAAGAAAGAAAAAAGAAAGAAAAAAGAATAAGAACGACAAAAAAGTAAAAAAAAAGAAAAGAAACGAGACAAATAAAAACCACGAGACAAAAAAAAATGAAAAAAAAAAAAAAAAAAAGAAAAAAGACAAAAAAAAAACACACAAAAAAGACAGAAGAAGAAGGAAAAAAAAAAAAGAAGAAGAAGAAGAAGACGAAGAAAAAGAAGTAGCGGCATATTACAGGTAACTCATCATCACGTGCCCATCACTTCAAGTCTCGGGAAACAAGCACCCGCCATTCATCTCTCTGTCTCCCGCCTCGCCACTGAAGCGACATTCATCACGGAGCCCTGATAGCATGATGAACGGCGCCATCACCAACTTGCGCTGAGAGATAGAGAGAGAGAGAGAGAGAGAGAGAGAGAGAGAGAGAGAGAGAGAGAGAGAGAGAGAGAGAGAGAGAGAGAGAGAGAGAGAGAGAGAGAGAGAAGGAAAAAGAAAAAGAAGAAAAATAAAAAAAAAGATTAGAAAGAAAACATAAAAACAATATATTTCTTAACCAAAAATAGAAGAGAGATCTAGAGAGAGAGAGAGAGAGAGAGAGAGAGAGAGAGAGAGAGAGAGAGAGAGAGAGAGAGAGAGAGAGAGAGAGAGAGAGAGAGAGAGAGAGAGAGAGAGAGAGAGAGAGAGAGAGAGAGAGAGAACTTTTTTATTTTACCTCATCAATTAACCTCCCCTTCCCTCTCCTCCCCTTCCCTCCCTTCCTTTCCCTTTCCTTTCCCTTCCTTTCCTTTTCTTTCCTTCCCTTCCCTTCCCTCTCCTCTCTTTCTTTTTTCTCTCCCCTTCCTTTTCTTTCCCTTCTCTCTCCTTCCCTTCCCCTTCTCATCTTTTTTTCTTTCCCGTCAAGAGAGAGAGAGAGAGAGAGAGAGAGAGAGAGAGAGAGAGAGAGAGAGATTCGAAATACCGAGATGATTTTTTATTCCTACATCATAGTTTCGTGTTCCTTCACTGCTTCACTGCTTCACTGCTTCGTTGCTTCGTGTTCGCTGGTTCATTGAGGTTCACGAAGGTTCACAAGTGGTTCATTTTACTAGAATACTGAACTTTTTATAATACACTAGTTCTCTGCCAATTTGTGTTTATTTATTTTAGGTATCTGACAGTGAGGAGAGAGAGAGAGAGAGAGAGAGAGAGAGAGAGAGAGAGAGAGATTTTAACTTGTCATTCAGTTATTTAGTTAGTCAATCTGTCAGTCTATAAATAAATGGTTAAATATTATCCCATTTTCTCTCTCTCTCTCTCTCTCTCTCTCTCAATGGGAAAGTGACAGAAAGGAAATGGGGAGGAAGGAAGGGAAGGAAAAAGGGGGTCAATAGATAAAGAAGATAGATAGATAAGAGACAAAAAAAACAATACTCTCTCTCTCTCTCTCTCTCTCTCTCTCTCTTCATATCACACTGCGGTACAAACTTTCCCTCTAAAAACACCACAAGATTAAACACAAAAGCTTAAAAAATAACCAAACTTCTCGCCAAATTTCCCCACGAGACAACGAACCTACACCTGCACACACGTAAAAACACACCTGGGCACACCTGAGCTCGTCCCTACACCTGGTAACCCCGCTGGCATCATCTCAACAGGTGTCTCGGTGACCTGACCTTAGAATTGAGGTCACGTATTAGAGAGAGAGGCGGGATTAAAGGTCCACTCAACCCTTTTACTTTTGCCAATCTGAAATCTAGCTTCTACTTTCCTCTTCTTCTTCCTCTTCTTCTTCTTGCTCCTCTTTATCTTTATTTTCCCCGTTCTCTTCTTCTAAAGGCCGCTGGTAACATCTCTTTCCCTATCTTTCTCTTTTCGTCTCTTTCTCTCAGGCTTTTAAAAGAGAAAGGGGTAATTTTGTCTCTTCTTACTTTTAGCTAATGAAAGGCCAGGTGTAATGCAGGTGAGGGGAGTGTCCTTTTGTCCTTCTTTATTCCTACTTGTTTCTTTTCCGAGGCTTTTTCCCTTATCTTCCTACTCTGTAATGCATTAAAGTGGCAGCGACGGTGGTGGTGGTGGTGGTAGTAGAAATAATCTCATATGAATAATACCCTACTACTACTACTACTACTACTACTACTACTACTACTACTACTACCAACACCAAACATATTTGAAAGTAAATCTTCCTATCTTTACTCTTCACTACCCAGACATACACGCACACACACCACACACACAGCACACCACCCCTCCCTTTCCCTCTCTTCCCCTCCAATCCCCTCCCTTCCTTCCCTTCTTCCATCCTTCCAGCTCCTCTTTTCCTTCCATCTCTTCCCTCGCATCCTCCTCCCGGCAAAAATCCCTCCCCACTCCTGCCCACGCCTACATAATTCAGGCGAGGGAAGCACTGGCATACTATAAAACCAGAGAATCTAAACCATTTTTCCACCGCCTCTTTTGAATGCAAGGAACTGCCGACCGACTGAGCGATAGGGCCGGGTATAAGAGGTAGCGACTTCTAGCTTGCTGAAGATACGGGAAGAAATAACATTGGACAAGAAGTATTGTGTTTTAGGGCAGTATTCAGATTCTTTGTTCTCTCACCACTATTTTTCCAAGGCCACAGAGATGATTGACGGGGTTTTCAAGAGTGTGTTTCCAGTTCATAGTGTAGAAATTTTGTCACTCTGCCTGTGAACTGCAAAAACACCTTAAAAACTCGTGTTAAATTTAAATGAAGGTTTTTTAAATAGTGGAGGTGAAGCAAAGAAGTATTTAAGAATGTGAGCCTTAGTACAAAGAAGTTATGGGGTTTCAAGTTTAGTGAAGTTAATTAGGGTATGAAGTTTAGTAACCTAAGTGATGGTTTATGGGTAAGAAGTAATGAATTAATACAAACACTTTTGGGTTGAATCTAGCTGATGGATAAGAAGTAACAGGTTTTACTAAGAAGTTATGGGTTATAAGTTCAAAGTTAATTAGAGTGAGAAGTTTAGTGGTCTGAGTGATGGTTTATGGATAAGATGTTAATGGATTTAAGTACACAAATGGATTGAGTTTAATGAAAAGAGCGACAATTGATGTATAATATGTAATGGGTTTTTAGTATAAAGAAGTTACGGGTTCAAGGATTTGGTGAAGCTAGAAAGGTAAAAAGTTGTAACCGGTTCGAGCTTTTTCAAGTAAGATAAGGTCATAATGTAACTGTTTGAAGTTTGGTGAAGTTTGATAGGGAAAAAGTAGCGGATTAATAAAGTTCTGGTTTTTGGAAAGGATACACAGCGGTTCACTCTTATACTAATTGTGTATGGTTCATTTTTGCACTATTTTTGTATTATTGTGCCTTATACTTTGTACTATTGTAATATTTTTTCCCTCGACACGTCTGGGAATTCGAACGATAACGAAGTAAATCATCCTTATCGAATTACGGAAACGTTAATAAATTTTGTTATGTAAAGAGCAAACTGGTTAACTTTTGTATCATTTCAACTGCCTAACCTAACCTAACCTAACCTATCCTAACCTAACTTAACCTAACCTAACCTATCCTATCTTAACGTAACCTAAACTATCCTATCCTATCCTATCCTAACCTAACTTAACCTAACCTAACCTAACCTAACCTAACCTAACCTAACCTAACCTAACCTAACCTAACCTAACCTAACCTAACTTAACCTAAACTAACCTATCCTATCCTAACTTATCCTAACCTAACCTAACCAAACCAAACCTAACCTATCCTAACCTAACTTAACCTAACCTAACTTAACTTAACCTAACCTATCCTAACCTAACTTAACCTAACCTAACCTAACCTAACCTAACCTAACATAACTTAACATAACCTGCCTTTTCTCCTCCACACGTGTTAGAATTACAGTCAGGTAAGGAAACAAGTTAGCCTTATCAAATTAGGAAAGATTAATCAAGTTTGTTATCTAAATAGGAAAGAGGTTCACTTGATGATTCACTTGCTTCATTTGGTTCACTTGGTTCAATTGCCTCATTTGGTTAATTTTGGTTCACTTGGTTCATTTTGGTTCATTTTGGTTCATTTGCATCATTTGGTTCGATTTGGTTCATTTGTTTCACTTTAGTTCACTTTTGGTTCATTTGCTTCACCTGGTTCATTTGCTTCATCTTGGCTTCACTTGCATCATTTTGTTTGCTTTAGTTCATTTGTTTCACTTTGGTTTATTTACTTAATTTGCTTCATTTGGTTCACTTGCTTCATTTGCTTCACTTGCTTCATTTGCTTCATTTGGTTGCTTCACTTTGCTTCACTTTCACCACGCGTTCACTTTGCACTATTTTACCTCCTTTTTTCTCTCTCTATACGTGTGAAAATTAATATCCACTAATACTTTTTTTTTTGAAGCGAGCGTGAAGAGGAATTGAGGGAGCGAGGGTAGCTTTGGAATCTCGTTTAATTAAGAGAGAAACGATTCCTGAGTTTAATATTCAAATTTGAGTTTTTTCCCCTCTTTTAATATCCATTCCCTTGATTTGTTGATACTGTATTCAGATCTTTACTTTTATTTATTTAGTTTTGTGTCAATTATCTAATCATTGTTCTTGTTCTTATTACTATTGTCATTATTGTTTTTGGGGATGTATCGAAATTGGGTTTTTTTTTTTTTTCAGCATTAGTGGACTTTTTAAAATTTATCTATATTACAATTTTTTTTATTACATGGTTTTTATTAAGACTTTTTATTACTATTTTTTTTTTTTTTTTGTGATGCATCGAAACTGGTTCTTCAATTTTTTTTTTTTTTTCAGTATTAGTTGATTGTGTTTAAATTTATCTATATTACAATTTTTTTTATTACATGAGGTTTTTATTAAGACTTGTTATTACTATTATTTTTTTTTTTGCGATGTATTGAAACTGGTTCTTCAATTTTTTTTTTCAGTATTAGTTGATTGTGTTTAAATTTATCTTTTATTATAAATTTCTTAATTATATGATGGTGTTTTATTAGGACTTATTACCATTATTGTTTTTTTTTTTGTACTTTATTGAAACTGGGTTCTTTCATTATTTTAACAATAGTGGACGTTGTTTAAATTGATCTTTATTACAAATTTCTTGATTACACGATGAAGTTTTATTTAGAAATTCAAATACTCTTTTATTTCGGATACATGGATAAAAATTCATTCAATACCATCAAAATTTGTACCTTTTCACGTTTTTCATCGTTTTTATAAGAGAAGGAAATGTAATGACCAGATTATCTACAGTAATTTCAATGACAATTATGGCATTCTTGTTTATTTTCCTTTTTACAAACAGATAATGTGATCAAATTTTGTTATGTAAAGCGGACACTGGTTAACTTTTGCATCATATCAACTGCCTAACCTAACCTAACCTAACTTAACCTAACCTAACTTAACTTAACTTAACCTAACCTAACCTAACCTACCCTTCTATCTAATTCACCTGTAACTTCCACACCTGCACCTGATTTAAATTACTTCCCGTACAGGTGAAAAGATGAGGCTAATTATCACGTGAACTTCAAATAACAACGAAAAACTAAACAAGGCAATAAAAATGAAAATGAATTGCAAAACGAACTCAATCAACGAAAATGGGGAAAAAATAGAATAACGAGACCAATAACCAGAAATATTAGGAAAGGAATAATGAAACGATGCAATAAAGAAGGAATAAGGAAGGAGAAAAGGAGGATAACTTCATTACACTAACAGTACATGAAAGAGGAAGAGGAAGAGGAGGAGGAGGAGGAGGAGGAGGAGGAGGAGGAGGAGGAGGAGGAGGAGGAGGAGGAGGAGGAGGAGGAGGAGGAGGAGGAGGAGGAGGAGGAGGAGGAGGAGGAGGAGGAGGAAAACGTTAATTAAGTGGACGAAGGGTGGAGGAAATAGAGTGAAAGAGAGAAAGAAAGAGAGAGAGAGAGAGAGAGAGAGAGAGAGAGAGAGAGAGAGAGAGAGAGAGAGAGAGAGAGAGAGAGAGAGAAATAGAGTAATATACATGAAAGGAAACTCAGGGAAAGACAGGATGACGGAGAAAGAGAAAGAGAGAGAGAGAGAGAGAGAGAGAGAGAGAGAGAGAGAGAGAGAGAGAGAGAGAGTTCTATAAAGGATGAAGGAGAGTTATTTAGGATGAAGGAGAGAGTGAGAGGCAATGACAGATGGCCGCCATGACGGTGTGTGATGAAGTGCTTTACCTGAGCACCGACCATCAGAGAGAGAGAGAGAGAGAGAGAGAGAGAGAGAGAGAGATGTATGGTGACTCAAAGTTGGTCTGCTATACATTAATATTCTCTCTCTCTCTCTCTCTCTCTCTCTCTCTCTCTCTCTCTAACTCACCCACTAATCACTGAAGAGGAGGAACAAGGAGAATAAGAAGAATAAAAGAAGAAAGAGGAAGAAAAGAAAAGTTTGAAACATATTTGGTGAGGAATAAGAACTTTCTCTCTTTCTCTCTCTCTCTCTCTCTCTCTCTCTCTCTCTCTCTCTCTCTCTCCACCATTTCATTAAACAACAGTAAGTTCTAATTAATTATCTCCATTGTATTATAGAACCAACACAAGTTTTGAAGTTAAGTTAGTGAATAGAATGGGCGGATGAGTTGAAACCTGATAATACGAGACTGCACAACTCTCTCTCTCTCTCTCTCTCTCTCTCTCTCTCTCTCTCATCGATACTTTCCTGCCTAGCCATTTAAAGCAAAATTTTTAATCAACTTATAAATGAATGATTGAAAAGAGGAGAAAAAATTATGACGTATCAAAATCTATTCAATCATCAAGTTTGTCTATTCATGCGTTCGTTTATCTGTCTATTTATCTATCTATCTATCTGTCTGTCTGTCTGTCTTGTCTGTCTGTCTGTCTGTCTATTGCCTCGTGTTTCAAGTATGCATCTATCTTTTCTTCTTTTCTTCTTATCTAATCTCTCTATCTGTTTTAATCATTTCTTCCTAGCACTCTAGTTACTCAATCTAGTTACATACATATATATCTGTCAGTCTATCTTTCTATTTATCTATCTGTCTGTCTATCTGTCTATCTATCTATCTATCCATTTACCTGTCCTTCTTTCTATAAGACACCTTTTTAAAACCAGTCAAAACGAACAGGATACACTGAAAAAAGGAGAGAGAGAGAGAGAGAGAGAGAGAGAGAGAGAGAGAGAGAGAGAGAGAGAGAGAGAGAGAGAGAGAGAGAGAGAGAGAGAGAGAGAGAGAGAGAGAGAGAGAGAAAGAGAGAAAGAGAGAATGGGGGACAGAAAGAATGAGACAGAGAAACAAAGCGAATGACAGACAGAGAGAGAGAGAGAGAGAGAGAGAGAGAGAGAGAGAGAGAGAGAGAGAGAGAGAGAGTCACGGTAAAAAAAAAAAAACATATAACCCCGAAGTTTCTCCCACGGTGGCTAAGTGGAGTAAGAGAGAGTAAGAGTATAATTAATTCTCCACAAACGCAGGTAATATAAATGAACTATTCCACCTGTCTGCCCAACTTGCCTAATTACTTCAAAGAATGACTGAGTTACCTGGTGTTATAAGAACGTTATGCCTTTCTTTCCCTCACTTTTTCCTCTCTCTCTCTCTCTCTCTCTCTCTCTCTCTCTCTCTCTCTCTCTCTCTCTCTCTCTCTCTCTCTCTCTCTCTCTCTCTCTCTCTCTTTTTAATTATGTAGATGAAGAGATGGAGACAAGACGAATGGCTGACCGAGAGAGAGAGAGAGAGAGAGAGAGAGAGAGAGAGAGAGAGAGAGAGAGAGAGAGAGAGAAATAGAAAATGAAAAAAAAAAAAGAAGAAAAAGATGAAAAGAAAGAAAAGAACATCAAAATAATAAAAAAATACTTATAAATCCAAAAAAATAGAAGAGAGAGAGAGAGAGAGAGAGAGAGAGAGAAGTAATCATTCCCAGCAAAACTACAGGTAAATCAGGTGAGCTACAAATTTTACCTGTTGTCCCAGAATACCTGCTAATGGGATTGTTGTAAACCCCACCTACGTTAATTACAATGACATGATTATATCCCATGGCTGCAACTCACTAGTGTCACTTAATCGACTTTTCCGTCACAATTACCAGCCTTTATTGGGTGTTTTAATGGTGTGTTATGAGATCTGCTGTGTTTTGTTTCCAAGAGCCTGCTGGAGTGTGTAATGCGAGTTTCGATTTCATATAAACACGCACGTGGATATTCTCGCTCAGTACAATGTTTGTTTTTTATTTCCAGTGCATTAAATTCGATGTAATATAACGCTGTGCACCGAATATTCTGACACGACACGGCTTAACGCTATCTAACTTAACATTATATATATTCTCTAACTAAACGCGATATAATACTATACGTCAAATATTCTGACACAACACTTCCTAACCCACTCCTAATCACACAATACATGGGACCATATTCTTAGACAATTTTGTGCCGATTCTCGCTACTTTCAGAATACTTTACTAGAAGACACAAGGTTTTTAAAGATGTTTCTACTGTTCTAGGGAGATTAACACTACCTTTGCATTGACTGGCGAAACACTCTTGAGAACCCACTTGATCAATTCTGTGATATTTGAGTCGTAGTGAAAGAGCAATGAGTTTCTGAATATGGGTCATGATGTTGCCATGCCCTAATTTAAACAAAAATAATCTAACTTAACCTAACTTAACAATATATATCCTTTGAATCGATTTTTCGTAACATAAGGCTGCTCTTCAAATAATGTGACACAGCACGCTCTACAATATCACACACTAAACTAAACACGTGACATAATATTCTGATAATTTTATGCAACTTAACCTAACTTTTAATATTACAGATGCTTTCCTAAACTAATATAACAAACTCGTGTAAATGGATTAAATTAAGCCCAGCCTAAACTTCGCTTCACCTAACCTCACTTCACCTAACCTAACCTAACCTAACCTAACCCAACCCAACCAGACAGACCCAAAGAATAAACCAAAATTCCAAAACAAAATGAAAAAAAAAAACGAAAAAAAATAATCAAGGCAAAGAATCAATGAAGCTTAAGATCAACGAGTAATTAATTAAGAAACAGTAATTAGTTAGTTAGTTAAGAAACAGTAATTAGGAAGACGTGCAATACAACTTGAGACTCGTGTATGCAATCCGATTCTGCAGTAAGGAGGAGGAGGAGGAGGAGGAGGAAATGGAAGAGGAAGAGGAAGAGGAGGAGGAAGAGGAGGAGGAGGAGGAGGAGGAGGAGGAGGAGGAGATGGAAGAGGAAGAGGAGTCTGTTTGCGGTGAATAGTTCTTGAAGACTTTGATAAGGACGCTTGGTATCTCTCTCTCTCTCTCTCTCTCTCTCTCTCTCTCTCTCTCTCTCTCTCTCTCTCTCTCTCTCTCTCGCGAAGGCTGCAGATGATGGCTGGTGAAATGGATGCAGCTGCTATGTGGAGTTGAGAGAGAGAGAGAGAGAGAGAGAGAGAGAGAGAGAGAGAGAGAGAGAATATGTGAGGTTCACTGTTCGTAATCCTTGTCTTCGGCCTTGTATTCAGTGAGTATATTCATTCTCTCTCTCTCTCTCTCTCTCTCTCTCTCTCTCTCTCTCTTTTGATAATGATAATGATAATGATGATGTGATGATGATACTACTACTACTACAACAACGACTACTACTACAACTACTACAACTACTACTACTACTACTACTACTACTACTACTACTACTACAACAACGACTACTACTACAACTACTACTACTACTACTACTACTACTACTACTACTACTACTACTATTGCTACCACTAACAATAACAATAATAATAATAATAATAATAATAATAATAATAATAATAATAATAATAATAATGATAATAATAATAATAATAATAATAATAATAATAATAACAACAACAACAACAACAACAACAACAACAAGAAAAACGTGACAAAACAAACACAAAACGCCTTCAACTAAATCGACTGTAACAACGTAATTCAACACACACACACACACACACACACCTGAACAATCGCAACC
Source organism: Portunus trituberculatus (assembly GCF_017591435.1). Taxonomy (NCBI): domain Eukaryota; kingdom Metazoa; phylum Arthropoda; class Malacostraca; order Decapoda; family Portunidae; genus Portunus; species Portunus trituberculatus. The sequence continues at coordinate 3,884,259 of NC_059260.1, read as the reverse complement.
ACTCCCTCTTTCTTCACTTCCCATCTGCGTCACTTTTTTCCCCGCACGTTCACACATCACTAATTAATGAAAGCGACAGGTAACACTCCAACACTCCACGGCAGGTATTAACACAGCGACCTCCATTAGTCCAGGTAAGAGTGAAAGCTTTCTCTCCTGCTCTTTATTTCTCATTTACCTTTTAATTTCTTTTGTTGATGTTAATTTTCTGGGTTTTTTTCATATTCATGCATTTCGTTTCATATTTATTGTTCGTTTTTATTTCTTATTTTTTTTTCTCTTTTTTTCACATATTTTTCCGGTGGTCGTTTCTCATTTCCCTTTCGTTTTTTTTTTTTTTTTTGCTCATTTCTCTTTTTTTTTCACATTCTCTCCTGCATTTCATTTCACATTCATCTTTCGTTTTCTTAGTTTTTTTTTTATTTCTTACTTTTTTTTGGCATTTTTGGACATTTTTTCTTAGATTTAGGTTGAAATTCATGATTTTTCACATACTTTATAATTTTTTAACAGAACAATGAAAAAGAAAAGGAATAAGAAAGAAAATACAACAAAATAAACAAAAAGAAGAAAAAAAATAGAGAAAAAGAAATAATGGTAAGAGAGAGAGAGAGAGAGAGAGAGAGAGAGAGAGAGAGAGAGAGAGAGAGAGAGAAAGAGAAACAGTAGATAATCATTATACCCTAGGCAGTCAGTCAGTCACGGCTCGACACCAGAAACATCACTCAAACCAGATGTCGTACACTGAACAAAATTGACGTACACGGGGGCCTTGATTTACGATACGAGAGAGAGAGAGAGGGGGCGGGAGAGAGTAAGAGTGAAAGGGAGGATAATTTAATAGTGAGTGAGATACCAAATTGTAAATGATAGTAAAATTAATCTTGTCCGCCTGACTGGTAACCGGAAACCATCATTTTATTCACCGTCTTTTAATATTGACGGCGGCAAATTAATATAGAAACAAAAGATAAATAAATGAATAAAGGGTCCAGCTTTTTCTCTCACTCTCTCACTCGCGCTCTCTCTGACACGCACATGCACACTCACGCACTCACACACACGCACACAGCTATTTTTCGCCACACCAAGACTAATCTATGCAATAATCCTATAGTGACTGGGATTAATTACTTACGTTCTCTCTCTCTCTCTCTCTCTCTCTCTCTCTCTCTCTCTGAAACTTCCATTTTCTTTTTCACTTCCTTGTTTTTTCAGTTTTCATCTTCATATTTTGCCAATCTCTTTTCATTAATCACTATTTTTACTCTCTCTCTCTCTCTCTCTCTCTCTCTCTCTCTCTCTCTCTCTCACATAGAATTTCCCGTCACTTAATCAAGCAAAGACCAGGATTTTCAAAGGATTACTGCCTGACCTGACAAATTAATAGACAGTCTCCTAAAATGATAGAGAGAGAGAGAGAGAGAGAGAGAGAGAGAGAGAGAGAGAGAGAGAGAGAGAGAGAGAGAGAGAGAGAGAGATTTCATTCCACTACTCATAAAATAGGGAGAGAAATGAATGGAGAATTGAAAACAATGAAGAAAATGAAAAAAAGTAAGGAAAAAGAAATAAAAACTGAAAAAGTGAATAGATAATAAAGATGAGACTAAATAAAATGAAGGAAAATGAAGAAAAGAAAAAAATAAGAAATGAAATGAAAGGAAGACAAAAAAGTAAACGAAATTGAAGGAAAAAAAACAAACATAAAATAAAAAAAAGGAAAAAACAAAAAAAAACACTTCAAACCTACCCAAAAACAAATAAATAGATAAAAAAAAAAAAAGAAAACGAAAAATAGCAAATACCCCAAAAACAAACACACAAACAAAACAAACCCTCCAATAAAAAAAATGAATAGAAATGGAAAAATAAGAGAGAGAGAGAGAGAGAGAGAGAGAGAGAGAGAGAGAGAGAGAGAGAGAGAGAGAGAGAGAGAATATAAAGAAAAACATCGCAACACAGAACACACACAGAAAAAACAACAATTTCAATCATTTTTCACCCCAACACACACACACACACACACACACACACACACACCTACAAAACACGTCTAAACATGCATTCAGACCGACAACTTGATTTCCCGAGCGACAGGCGGTGAATCTGACAAACATCCCAACATCACAGCCTCTTTGAACTTGGTGGCGAAAAAGTTCAAACACAGAAGCACATGTAGCAACTCACTTTCACTGTGGAGCCTCAGGTCTGGCCAGGTAAGGCGTGGGAGAGGCGTGGGAGGGAGGAGGGAGAAGCGAGGCCAAGGTAAAGAAAGTATACTGAGAGGTGAAAAAGTGAAGGAGCAGGGTGTGAATTGAATGAGTGAGTGTGTGAGTGAGTGAGTGAGTGAGTGAGTGAGAGAGAGAGAGAGAGACTACTACTACTACTACTACTACAGCTACTACTACAGCTACTACTACTACTACTACTACTAATACAAGGGAAGAAAAAGGGCAATGATAATAACAGTAATAAAGATAATATGTAGCAGTTCATGGTGTGAATAAAGAAAAGGAAGAAAAAGAAAGAAAGAAAAAAGAAATATGCAACACTCATATTGTTGTTCTTATCAGTAGAAGTTGCACGCAGGTCTCTCTCTCTCTCTCTCTCTCTCTCTCTCTCTCTCTCTCTCTCTTTCTTCCTTCCATCTTCTTTACACTTTCTTTCATTCTATTTTATTGTTTCTTTACAGTTGTCCAATTCCTTCCTTCCTTCTTTCCCTCCTTCCTTCCTTCCTTCCTTCCTTCCTTCCATCTTTGCGATAATCCTAATGTAATTTCGTTTATCTCTTTCCCTCTCCTCTTTCTCCCCATCTTTATCTCCTCTCACTTACTTCCTCGTTTATTCTCACCATCTCTGTTCCTTTTTATGTTTGTTTTCTTTCTATCTTCATCTTTCTTTTTTGTTTTTATTTTCGTCTCTTTTCTCTTTTTTCTCTTTCTTTTTCCTTGAACGAGCCACTTTTTTCCTTATCTCTCTCGTTATCTTCTGCATTCCTTTCTTCCTTCCATCTCATAATTTCCTGCTGATTGCGTACTCTCTCTCTCTCTCTCTCTCTCTCTCTCTCTCTCTCTCTCTCTCTCTCTCTCTCTCTCTCTCTCTTCTAAAATGGATCCTTTTTTTCTCTCTCTCAACCTTTTTATTTTTCCTATAGTTTCCTCTCCTTCCCTCCTTCCTCCTCCTCCTCCTCCTCCTCCTCCTCTTCTCTTCTCTTCATTTCCTCTTTTTTCCTTCTCCTTATTCCCCTTTTGAACTTTTTTTTTCCTCCTTCTCTTCTCCTTATTCTTCTTAATCTGCTCCCTCTTTCCCATTCTTATTCTTATTTTTCCTTTGTCTTCCCTCCCTCTCTCCCTCCTCTTCATCCTATTCTTCTTCTTCCTCCTCCTCCTCCTCCTCCTTCTCCTCCTCCTCCTCCTCCTCCTTCTCATTTTTCTTTCTTTCCTCCTTTCTTTATTCTGGTCTCTATTGTATTCCAGCTTCTCGTGAATTTCTTCCTCCTCCTCCTCCTCCTCCTCCTCCTCCTATTTTCCCTTTCCTCTCTCTCTCATTTGTTTCACACTATCCTCTTCTCTCTCTCTCTCTCTCTCTCTCTCTCTCTCTCTCTCTCTCTCTCTCTCTCTCATTATTCCTATCCTCCTCCTATTTCTGCTTTTCCTCCCCATCCTTCTTCTCCTCCTCCTCCTCCTCCTCCTCTTCCTCCTCCTCCTCCTCCCTCCTCTTCCTCCTCCGTCTTTTCTCCCATTTCTCTTCTACCTCTTAAATCTTCTGCTCTCTTCTTTCAGCACTCCTCCTCCTCCTCCTCCTCCTCCTCTTCCTCCTCCTCTTCCTTCTGTTCCTCCTTCTCCTCTTCCATTTTCATCTTTTTCTTCTCTCATTCCTCTCTTCATCGTTCTCTTCCGTTTCTCCTCTTCGTATTCTTTTCTCTCTCCTTATTTCTATCAGCTTATCTCATGTTCCTCTATTTGGTCATTGTTCTGGTCTTTTACTTCCTCCTCTTCTTCTTTTTTTCTTTTTCTTCTTCTTCTTCTTCTTCTTCTTCTTCTTCTTCTTCTTCTTCTTCTTCTTTTTCCTCCTCCTCCTCCTCCTCTCGGCGTGGCACACATTACTTCGAGCATTGCCCGGAGCATTGGCAAGATTTGGGGAGTGTTTGTGAGACCGTGTGGAAATGCTCCTCTCATTTTCAAAGTACCAAAGGCTTTTCCCCTTTTTTCCCCTTTTTTTCCTGTTTTTTTTTGTTTTTCTTTCATGATTTTACTTGCTTTTGTTTCTCTTCTTTTTTGTTTTCGTTTTCTGTTATTTTCCTCAATTTTCCTTTTTATTTTCCTCTTTTTCCTTTTTTTTTTTTTTTACTTGTTTCCTCCTTTTTTCCTCCTTTTCCTTTCTTTTTGTTTTCCTTTTCACGATTTTCAACTTATCTGAGTTTCTTTTCTTATTTTCTTTTATTTTTCTCAATTTTCCTCAGAGTATCAAAAGCCTTTCCTCTTTTTCCTCTTTTTTCCTCCTTTTTGTTTTTCTTTTATGATTTTTACTTGTTTTCAATTTTCTTATTTTCTTATTTGTTTTATTTCTTTTTTACTTTATTCACTTTCCCCTTTTCTCTTTTTTCAGGTTTTTTTTCTTTTATGTTTTTTAAGTTGTTTTCCGGTTTTCTTATTTTTTTTTTCTCAATTTTCCTCAACGTCAAAAGCTTTTCCCTTTTTTTTCCTCTTTATTCCTCCTCTTTTGTTTTCCATATTATGATTTTTTACTTGTTTTTTTGTTTTTGTTTTTCTTCTTTTCTTATTTGTTCTCGTTTTGTTTTATTTTCCTCAATTTTCCTCAGTGTCAAAAAGCTTTTCCTCTTTTTCCCTTTTTTCCTCCTTTTTTTTGATGATCTTTTATTTATTTTTTTTTAGCTTTTTCTTGTTTTTTTATCTATTTTCATATTTTCTTTTATTTTCTCTAGTGTAAATTATTTTCCTTCATGTTTTTCTTAATAATTTCTTGTTTTCTTATATTTTTCTCCAGTTTTGCTATTTTTCTTCATCTTCCATATTTTCTAATTTCTTTTCTTTTCTTTTCTTTTCATTTTTTCACTTTTTCCAATTTTTTCCATTCCTTTTCATAATTCCTTTCTTTTTTCTTTCCTATTTTTCCAAGAATTTCCTTCGTGTTCTTCTTTTTCATTTATTTTTTTTAGTTTCATCTATTTTTTTCCTATTCTCTCTCTCTCTCTCTCTCTCTCTCTCTCTCTCTCTCTCTCTCTCTCTCTCTCTATTCTTTGTCTTTTATATTCTACATTTTTCCTTTTTTTGTTTCCTTCTATCAGTTTATCCCCCTCCTTTCCTGTTTCTCCCTTTTATCCTCTCTACTTCTCTGTTTCCCCTTTTTA
>NC_059260.1:3863888-3871388 GCF_017591435.1 Portunus trituberculatus | reverse complement strand
AACAAAAGAGGAACAACTAATTAAGAAAAAAAAAAGTTGAGATACTAAGAACGGGGTAAGAGAGAGAGAGAGAGAGAGAGAGAGAGAGAGAGAGAGAGAGAGAGAGAGAGAGAGAGAGAGAGAGAGAGACAGTAAAACAAAGAAAACACTAATGAAAACACCCCACAAAATATCAACAACACAAAAAAAAAAGAAAAATAAGAAAACGTGAAAAAAAAGGAAAAGAAGAGGAGGGGATACTATTGAATAAAACGAGAGATGAAAGGAGACAGAGAAAACCCAAACACACACACACACACACACACACACACACACACACACACACACACACACACACACACACACACACACACACACACACGGTTAATTAGAATTCTAGAGGTGAACCTGAGAACTTCTCTTCTGCAAGTGTTCGTAAAGTTAGCAGTGAAAGGAATTAGAGGAAAAATATCACACGAGGAGAGGAAGGGAAGGAAGAGAGGAAAGGAAAGGAGAGGGCAGGGGGAGAGAGATAAGGATGGGAAAGAAGGGGGAAGAAAAGGAAGAGAGAAAAGGGAAGAGGAGGAAAGGATAGAGAGAAAAAGAGAGAAAAGGGAAGGAGAGAGAAGGGAGAAAGATAAGGAAAGGAAAGATGGGGGAAGGAAAGGAAGAGATAAAAGGGAAGGAGAGGAGAAGATAGGATAGAAAAAGAAAGGAAAGGAAATGAGAGAGAAGGGAGAGAGATAAAGATGAGAAAGGAGGGGAAGGAAAAGGAAGAGAGAAAAAGGAAGGAGAGAAAAGAATAGGAGAGAAAATGAGGAAAGGAAAGGAAAGGAATGGATGAGAGAAAAAGAAAGGGCGAAGAATGATAAAAAAAAGGAAGAGAAAAGAAAATGAAAGGAGAAAAAGAAAAGATGAGGAAGGAAGGAAGAAAAAAGGAGTTGAAGGAAAGGAAAGGAAAGAAAAGGGAGAGAGAAAAGGAAGAAAAGGAAAGACAAGGCAAGGAGGAGGCGAAAAAGAAAAGGAAGGAGAAAGATAAGAAAATATGAAAGAAAATGTAAGAAGAGAGGGTAAGAGAGAAAAGGAAAGAAAGAAAAGGAAAGAAAGGAAAAAAAGAAAGAAAGAGAAAAGGAAAGGAAGGAAAAGATAAAGAAGAGAGAAAAGATCAGAGGGAAGAAAAACAGAAAAGAAGGAAGGAAGGAAGAGAGAAAAGAAAGAAGGAAGGAAGGAATAAGTAGTAGAAGGAAAATAGGAAAGATGGAAGACGAATGATGGATAATGAAGGAAAAAATAGATAAAAGATGGATAGAAGGAGAAAAATAGAAAAAAATAGAGAGAAAAGAAAACTAACAAAAAAGAAAAAAAAGTGAAGAAAGTAAAAGGGAGGGAAGGTAAAATAAAGAGGAAAAACAAGAAAAATAGAAAGAAGGAGGAGGAGGACGAGGAAAATAACAGGAAGAACAACAAGGAAGATAAAAAGAAGCATGACAATGAAAAACAACCAGGAGGAGGAGGAGGAGGAGGAGGAGGAGGAGGAGGAGGAGGAGGAGGAGGAGGAAGAAGAAGAAGAAGAAGAAGAAGAAGAAGAAGAAGAAGAAGAAGAAGAAGAAGAAGAAGAAGAAGAAGAAGAAGAAGAAGAAGAAGAAAAAGAAAACAAAAGAACACAAAGGAAGAAAAACAGCAGTAAATCTATCCTGCTTTACTGATAAGACAACAACAAAACAACAACAAAAAAAAAACAACAACAACAACAACAACAACAACAACAACAACAACAACAACAACAACGACAACGACGACAACAACGAAAACGAGATAAAGGAGGAAGAGAATGAGGAGGAGGAGGAGGAAGAAGAGGAGGAGGAGGAGGAGGAGGAGGAGGAGGAGGAGGAGGAGGAGGAGGAGGATGTCAGGAAGAGCAGAAGAAGAGAAGTGTCAGCCTGCAGAAGGAGTCTTGACACCTCTCACTGAAGGAGGAGGAGGAGGAGGAGGAGGAGGAGGAGGAGGAGGAGGAGGAGGAGGAGGAGGAGGAGGAGGAGGAGGAGGAGGAGGACGCGCTCTTCTGCATAATGACTTTCAAACACTCAAGTGCTCCAAAGTCTGTCCAAGCGAGGGAGCGAGTGAGCGAGTGAGCGAGTGAGAGAGAGAGAGAGAGAGAGAGAGAGAGAGAGAGAGAGAGAGAGAGAGAGAGAGAGAGAGAGAGAGAGAGAGAGAGAGAGAGAGGATCTGAACAGCGCACGTTTGGAAGACGAGCATCAAGAGTGAGAGTAGGAGGAGAAGTAGGAAGAGGAGGAGGAGGAGGAGGAAGAGAAGTAGGAAAGCAGAAAAGGAACAGGGTGAAAAGGACAAAGAAAAGGTGAAAGAAAGGGAGAAGCAAAGGGTAAAGGGTGAATAGGTAGGATGGAGAAGATAAGAAAGGATGAAAGAGAGCGAAGGGTTGAAAGTGTCGGGGGTGAACAAGAAATAAAAATAAAATAGGTTGATAGTAGTAGTAGTAGTAGTAGTAATAGTAGTAGTAGTAGTAGTAGTAGTAGTAGTAGTAGTAGTAGTAGTAGTAGTAGTTGAAAGAGATTAATAATATAGAAACTGTCTTAACGCTTTCCCCTTCCACTCTCTCTCTCTCTCTCTCTCTCTCTCTCTCTCTCTCTCTCTCTCTCTCTCTCTCTCGCAGTCACAAACTCTAGCAGGGAGGATATTGTTCAATGCTGAGAATTAAATGTCCCTCCTGCTTAATCAACACCAAGGACACTCGCACACACACACACACACACACACACACACACACACACACACACACACACACACACACACACACACATGACTAATAGAAAAAGAAGACACTACACAATTTTTCAACTTTTTTTTCCACATTCCTTTTTTTTCCCCTCCCACTCCACCACCACCACCACCACCACCACCACCACCACCACAACTACCACTACCTACCCACAAAAACTGTCGCACAACTTCGCAAAATAGCGAGGATTCATGACGGAAAACTTTCGCTATTCAACTTGTTCCTGCAGTCATCACCACACACACACACACACACACACACACACACACACACACACACACGCCTATGAAAATAAAGAAGAGCAGACCTGTTTTGTTGTTAGCTACGTGGAAATGAAGCAAGAAATAGCAAGCAGAGAGACAGTAGTGGTGGTTTTAACGCTCGTATTTTCAAACACTTCTCTGCTTCATCTCCATAATTTCAAAAGACTGTATTTAAGGTTACTTGAAATTTTTTAAGGTGTTTTTATGGTTCTAGAGGCAGATTGACAATATTTCTACATTATTTACAGGAGAAACACCTCCACTATTTCCAAAAGCTTTATTTAAGGTTACATGAGATTTTTTAAGGTGTTTTTACGGTTCCAGAGGCAGATTGACAATATTTCTACATTATTAACGAGAGAAACACTCTTGAAAACTCCACTACTCATCTCTGGGGTCTTGGAAAATAGTCGTGGTGAGAGAGCAGGCCGTTTTTAAGCAAGTTTTTATGGTTTGGCTTTGAAAAATAATCGTGATGAGAGCAAAGCGTTTCTAAATACGGACTTAAGAGACAAGCATGGCGGGAAGGGTATATATTGTAACACGTTGCTATTTAGGCTTCTGTTTCAAGGATTGGTGCTTGAAGGTGTCACGTTGGCCTACAATTAACTCTGTGTGTTTAGTCAAGGTTAATTGGAAGTTAGTGGTGTTACAGTCTTGTGAAGGTTACATAAATTGAGTGAAAGAAAATATAATCAAGAGAGAATATGAGGAAATAATGTCAAAAGATGTATAATATACGTTTTTTTTTTTTTTGGTTGTTGATTGAAAGTTATTAATATTGCAATTTTGTGAAGGTGAAGTATAAGAGTGAAAAAATGAAAGTAAACGAGAAAAAATGTAATCAAGAGAGAATATGAGAGAATAATGTCATAAGATGTATGATACGTATTTTTTAGTTTAGGTTGATTGAAAGTTAGTGATATTACAATTTCGTGAAGAAGTATAATGAAAGAGTGAAAAGATGAGAGTAAACGAGAAAAGAAGAATAAAACAGAAATGTGACAAGAAATATGAAAAAAAACATGAAGAGATAAATGAAAACAATAAATAAAATGCCAGAAAATTCTAAGAAAAACTGAAAATGTGTAAAATTAATATGGCAAATGTAAGAAAAATATGACAAAGGTGATGAAATATGTCGAAAGTGTGAACAAAAACTATGAAATGAAGGAAATGAAATACGAAACGGTGAAAATGAAAAGACAGACTTAGAAGTTTTAGATTACATTCCAGTATGCAATTTAATCCCTTTCGTCATATAGTTGCAGAAAAGTTAGTGTCGTTAAAGTTAAATGTACGTGAAATAAAGCATAAAAACCCTTAAAATAAACACAAAAAAGAAGAAAAATAGAGAAATAGTAAAAATAGTTGTAGATTTTTGTTCTCTTCTACTTCACTGATGAAAAAAATAATAGAAGACTTAGAATTATATAAAAAAAAAGAATTAAGAGAATATGAAAAGAAAACCAAGAATTATGATAACAAAATCAGAAACTAGTGTTCTCGTTTAATTTCAAAGCTTTGAGTTAAAAATTGAATAAAAAATGATGATGAAGTACATGAAATACGAAAAAAGGAAAGACTGAGACGAGAAATACAAAATAAAAAATGAAAAATGAGTAAAAAAAAATGTTAATCCTATTTTTCTTTGAACTTGATTAGATAGAAGACAAAGAAAATGGAGTTTGAGATGATGTGGGAAAAACAAGAGAAAAGTAAAGAACTGAAAGAAAATATACAAAAAAATTACTTATGAAAATAACATCACATATATTTAAGTGCACGATTTTTCCTTTATTTCCTTTTAATTTACTTGAAATAAAGGATGTTGGAAAGATATGAATAGAAAATACGTGGAAGAGAAAATGTTAGAGAGAAGAACAGAAATGAAAAAAAAGAAAATGTCAAGTGAAAAAAAATAGTTAAATGCTGTAAATGTGAAATAATAAGTGCTACGATACAGTGTAATATTCCAACCTCTGTGATGCCAGCTGTAGTGGTGGTGGTGTTATTATTGGCACTATTCTTATTATCAGTAGTAGTAGTAGTAGTAGTAGTAGTAGTAGTAGTAGTAGTAGTAGTAGTAAAAAGAACTAGTAGTAGTTTTAGTAGTAGTAATTGTTCTTGTTATTGTAGTAGTAATAGTAGTAGTTGTAGTAGTAGTTGTTGTAGTAATAATAGTAGCAGTAGTGGTAGCGGTGGTGGTGGTGGTGGTGGTAGTAGTAGTAGTAGTAGAAACTGTACCAGTTATCATTGTTATAGTAGTAATAGCAGTAGTAAAATAATAATGATAGTAATAATAATAATAATAATAATAATAATAATAATAATAATAATAATAATAATAATAATAATAATGATAATAATGACAACAACAAGAACAACAATCTAATAATAAAAAGAAATAATAATTACACCATCCAACATCATAATAAACACACACAAAAGTCCCCCTCTTTTCCCTCTCTTCCCCTCCCCTTTCCTCCAGGGCCTTTCGTCCCTCCCTTCCCCCCCTCTAAGCCCTTCTTCCCCCCTTCGTCCCCTCCCACCCTTCCCATCTTCATCCATCCCATCCTTCCCTCCTCACCCCTCCTTCTCCAGGTCATCTCCTCCCCACCAGCCCTAACCCCTTCCCGACTCCCCGACCACCACCGCCCCCGACCAAACCCCCAAAAAAAAAGCATAAAAACACCTCTTTTGTGAGTGCCCAATTTGGTGCGATGATGAAGTGAAAATGACTTTGTTTGGGGGATAAAATGTTTGCTGGTAATCACTCTCTCTCTCTCTCTCTCTCTCTCTCTCTCTCTCTCTCTCTCTCGTGTTGTTTTTTCTCTAACAAGGCCCAGATTAATAATGACATTGGTAATAAGACTAAAGATAATGATGATGATGATGATGATGATGATGATGATGATGATGATAATAATAATAATAATAATAATAATAATAATAATAATAATAATATAATAATTATAACAACAACAAAAATAATAGTAATAATAATAATAATAATAAGAAGAAGAAGAAGAAGAACAACAACAACAACAACAACAACAACAACAACAACAACAACGACGACAACAATAAGAAAGGAAAGAAAGAGAAAGAAAAGTGAAGAAAAGAAGAAAAAGAAAGTAATTACACTAAATACTTTAAAATCGCACTCTAATCACCTTGGAAGTCACACTAACTATCTTGGAAATCACACTAATCGCCTTATAAAATCACAGAGAGCAACAAAATCACGCTAAAAACAACAAATAAAAGAATCACACATTATTTCCTTTCAGTCACACTAATTATTTTGAAAGTCACACTAATAATAATGAAAATATCAAAGAAATCAACAAAATCACGCTAGAGGGATAATAAATCACTCTAAGCCCATAAAAAAAACAGCACTATCTTCCTTTTTAGACACACTAGATATCTTGATAGTCACACTACCTTGAAAAATTATAGAAATCAACAAATTCAAGCTTAAAAACAAAAATTCACTCTAAATTCATCAAGTAAACCACATTATTCACCTTGAAAGTCACACTGACCATTTCAAAAGTCACACTACCTTGAAAAAATAAATGAATCACGCTAAAACATACTTATTCACTCTAAAACACACTTGTTCACTCTAAAACCATCAAGTTAAAGACATTAAAAGTCACACTAGATATTTTGAAAGTCACACTGAATATTTTGAGTCACATTACCTTGAAAAATAATAAAAATCTGCAAAATCACGCTTAAAAACAGCAACTCACTCTAAACTCATCAAGTAAACCATATTATTCACCTTGAAAATCACACTGAATATTTTGAAACTCACACTGAATCACACTATCTTAATAAATATCAGAAACAACAAAATCACGCTGAAAATACAGTACATCACTCTAAAACTGAACATTTTTAAATCACACTATCTTGAAAAAAATAGATGGATCACGCTCAAAATAGTTATTCACTCTAAAACCATCACATAAAACCGTATCATTCACCTTGAAAGTCACACTAAAAACTTTGAAAGTCACACTGAATATTTTGAGTCACACTACCTTGAAAATAACAAAAATCAGCAAAATCACGCTTAAAAACACAATAATTTACTTTAAAACCATATTATTCACCTTGAAAGTCACACTAAATATTTTGAAAGTCACACTGAATCACACTACCTCTGAAAAATGGCAGAAATCAACAAAATCACGCTAAAAAACAGTAATTCACTCTAAAACCATCAAGTAAACTATATTATCTTAAAAGTCACACTCGATACCTTGTCACATTAATAACCTTCAAAAATAAGGAAAAAAATCTGCAAATAATCACACTAAAAAATAATAACTCACTCTAAAATCACAGAGAGTCACGCTACACACCCACCACAAAGCAAACCACCAACTCTCACGCTAATTAACCAGGACATCACACAAATCACCTTTAAAATCACGCTGCGTA
>NC_059260.1:3848888-3853888 GCF_017591435.1 Portunus trituberculatus | reverse complement strand
TCCTTCCTCTCCTCCCTTTAAATCCCTACACCTCTCCTCCTTCACTCTAATTTACCTCACTTTCCTCCTTCCTCCCCCTATCGCGCCGCCTTCTCGTCCATCTCCTTCCTCCTCCTCCTCCTCCTCCTCCTCCTCCTCCTCCTCCTCCTCCTATTCTCTCCATATATTGCAAGCCCCTCACCCCATTAGCTCTATCTCCAACCTCCTTCCTTCCTCCTCCTCTTCCTCCTCCTTCTCTTCTTCCTCCTCCTCCTCTTCTTCCTCTTCCTCCTCCTCTTCTCCCTCTACCTGTCACATGTATACTGCATCCATATCATGTTCTCCTCCTCCTCCTCCTCCTCCTCCTCCTCCTCCTCCTCCTCCTCACGCTTCCCTACCTTCACGTCTTCACCTCCACCCATTCTTGTCCGTTTTCTGTGTCAACCTCATATCGTTTTCTTTACAATACCTGTCTGTCTCCCCCTCCTTCCCTTCTCTCTCCCTTCCCCTCTCCCTGGCAATAAATGTCCGCGCCCTGTCCCCTCTTCCCCCTTCTCTCCTCTTCAATGGTATTCTCCCTTCTTCTTCCCCTTTCCACCTTTCTCTTCCCTCTCTCTCTCTCTCTCTCTCTCTCTCTCTCTCTCTCTCTCTCTCTCTCTCTCTCTCCAGACACAGACCCATTCCATCTAGCCTGAAAAACAGACAGAAAGAGCAGACAGAAGAGAGAGAGAGAGACAGAGAGAGAGAGAGAGAGAGAGAGAGAGAGAGAGAGAGAGAGAGAGAGAGAGAGAGAGAGAGAGAGAGAGAGAGAGAGAGAGAGAGAGAGAGAGAGAGAGAGAGACAGACAGACAGACAGACAGACAGACAGAGAGAGAGAGACAGAGAGAGAGAGAGAGACAGAGAGAGACAGAGAGAGAGAGAGAGAGAGAGAGAGAGAGAGAGAGAGAGAGAGAGAGAGAGAGAGAGAGAGAGAGAGAGAGAGAGAGAGAGAGAGAGAGAGAGAGAGTGCAGTCCTGAAAACCATCAATTTAAATTTTGAAAGTGATCTAAAACTCGTGTTTGGAACTCACTTTACAGATTTCAGAGAGAGAGAGAGAGAGAGAGAGAGAGACCACAAGCATCAGAGGACAAAGTTACAGCCCTCTCTCTCTCTCTCTCTCTCTCTCTCTCTCTCTCTCTCTCTCTCACACACACACACACACACACACAGACAGACAGATAGACAGACACTCGGCGAATTACTCCACTCTCAGCTGCCTTGTGGAGCGGCAACGAAGTGGATGGTGGGTGGAAGTGGATGGATGGAGAGAAGCTTCAGAATGCTAAGGTTTTGTTCGGATATTGTGGAGTTTAGTTTAGTTTTTAGCGGAAAGATGGATTTTTTGTGGATTTCATGTGGATTCGAGTGGATTTTGATCATTTTGTGTGGATTTTGACATTTTTATGGATTTTAATATTTTTATGGATTTTTCGTGAATTTCTTTTTTTTTTTGGATTTTTTGGGTTAATTTGTGGGTTTATATGAGAATTTGGGTATTTTTTCGTTTTTTTTTTATTTTTGGCGAGTTTCTGGTTGATTTTTTTGGAATTTTTTGTGGATTTTTGGATTAGAGTGGATTTCGGTGGATTTTTGTGAGCTTTTCCAGATTTTTTTGAAATTTTGGTAGATTTTTCAATTTTTTGCTGAATTTTGCAGGATTTTTGTAGATTTTTTGTATTTTTCGGTTGTTTTCGGATAAATTTCGGTAGATTTTTTTTTGTCTGTTTTGGTGGATTTTGGTATTTTAGTGGATTTTTGTGGATTTTAAGATTTTTGGTCGATTTTTGTTGAATTTGGTGGAAGAGTGGATTTTGTGGTTTTGTGAGGCGTTTCTGTGGATTTTTATTAATTTTTGACTAGATTTTTGCTGGAAATATGGATTTTATAGATTTTTGGGGCGGTTTTGATATTTTCGACCGGATTTTGTGGATTTAAGTGGATTTTAGTGGACTTTTTGTGGATTTTTGATATTTTTTGTGGATTTTTGGCGAATTTTCGTGGATTTTCGTCAAATTTCTATTATTTTTGTGGGTTTCAATTTGCTTTGTAGTGAACTGTTGTGGATCTTTGGTGGAAGAGTGGATAATTAGTGAATTTTCAAAAGATTTGCTTGGATTTGAAGTGGAGTTTTGTGAATATAGGATGGTGGATATTTTGATGTGGAATTAAGTGGATCAATGTTAAAAAGAAATCGCTTCTCTGCATTTAAGGTGGATTTAAAAGTTCGTATTGGTGGAAGGTGGAACTGTACCGCCATTTACTGCACCTGAGTGGGCAACGATAAGTGGATTAAAGGATAAGTGGATAACAGGATAAGTGGACGTAAAGAGTGGTCGATATTAGATTAAGTGGATTTTAGTATTAGCGGACATTAGTACAAGTGGATAAGTGGATAAAAATTGAGAATAAAAGTTAATAGAAAAAAAATAATGTGGATAAGTGGATAAATTAGAAAGTCTTGGATGTGGATCTGTCAGTTTGAGGGAATGCAAATTGAAATAAGTAGATAAAAAAAATAGATGAATAATAACTGAGTGAAACTGAATAAAAATTGGTAAAGTAGGTGGATAAACTAGTGGATTTGATGGTCTTTGCATATAATAGGTGGATAAGTGGATAGGATAAGTGGATAAGAGGATAATTGAACAGAAAAGTGAAAAATAATACAAATAGCCAAAAATTGCAAGTGGATACGTGAATAAACTGAGAGAGAGAGAGAGAGAGAGAGAGAGAGAGAGAGAGAGAGAGAGAGAGAGAGAGAGAGAGAGAGAAAGCGCAACCAGACAGACAAACAGACAGACAAAGCTATCACTAATTACTCCAACACAAAGGAAAGGAGGAAGAATAAAAGATAGGAAGTTAACACGATTGAACCTCCAACACACACACACACACACACACACACACACACACACACACACACACACACACACACACACACACACACACACACGCTATTAACAACGCTTTCCCTCTGATATATTTTACAACAAGCTTATGGAATGTTGGTATTACAGCACATCAAAACACCAACATTTTACACACACACACACACACACACACACACACACACACACACACAAGCATCTGATGTCCATGCTTCATTTATGGGTGAAGGTTATTACTACTCTCTACAGGTAAATATTTTTGTAAAGTTAGTATTTTTAAAGGTAAATAATGATAAAAAGACTTGATTCATTCCTAGGGTGAAATTTTTTAAAGGGACAATGTAAAAGATAAGATAAAAAAGGTATATATGTTTTAAAAGGTGAAATATTTAAAAAGAGATATGATTTAAAGGGATAATTTTTTTTTTTTTTGTAATTTTTAAAAGACATTCATTTAAAGGACAGATTTTTTAAAGAGACAATTTTAAAACAGGATAAAAAAATGGTATACATGTTTTAAAAAGCTAAATATTCAAAAAGGATGCAATTTAAAGGGATATATTTCTTCAGAAGGCATAATTCTTTAAGATCTAATTTAAGAAAAGGCAGAATTCATAGCGTATTATATTAAGGGCATTACAGAAATAAGAGAATAAATTTTTAGGGATAAGTTCTAAAGCGAATCATTTTAGGGGTGTTTTTAAGAGTGATTTCATGTTCATTCTTCCTTCCACAGCGAGAGAGAGAGAGAGAGAGAGAGAGAGAGAGAGAGAGAGAGAGAGAATCACATCTTACCAAAAAATGAAATATTGGTATGCTGTTGATCTCTCTCTCTCTCTCTCTCTCTCTCTCTCTCTCTCTCTCTCTCTCTCTCTCAAAGCAATTTCAATATTCCACAAAATGTAGTTACGCGTTTTGCATCATTTTTACATCGTTTTCTCTCTCTCTCTCTCTCTCTCTCTCTCTCTCTCTCTCTCTCTCTCTCTCTCTCTCTTCTAATGAAGTGAGAGTCAAATTACTGAAATGTGACACCTTCACACACACACACACACACACACACACACACACACACACACACACACACACACAATTGCATAAAGAAAGAACGGAAGTAAAATAAAAAAAAAATCTAGTCTCATGTTTATTGTTTGATTTAAGGGAATAAATTAAAGGCAAATTACAAGCGACATGATTTTTCGGCAACACACACACACACACACACACACACACACGCCGGAAAACAAAGGAGCATCATATTTACGAGTCAATTAAGAGATATTCATACATCGTTTCAATCACAACGAAGCAATTTACCGGAACAAACTTGTGAAGCTTCGAACTTGTTTCAAGACTCGTGCTGCAACCCAAACCACTTCCACTATTTCCTAACATTTTGCAACTCGATACTATTGGCGCTGGGAAAAGAATAAAGAATAAAAAAAAAGTAGAGAGAGAAAAAAAATAGTGGGTGAAAAAGAAAATGGGTCATATTGTCTCACTTGAATCCCCGCCCTTGATCCTTTTGACTCACGAGCGAATGATACCGAAGCTCCGAACACTTATTGTCTCTCGATACTGCTTCACTTCTCTCGAAACGCTCATGGTTTGGCGAAGGATGACGTCGGTTTTATCTTATTTTATTTTATTTTCTATAATGGAGTGTTGGTTATCATTTTATCTTTTATATCTTATGTAGTGTAGAAAGATTTGGGATTCCTTGATTGACTTCCTTATCATTTCCGTGGACAGAATGAGAGAAAGTTAAAGATAGGTAGAGAATTTTGAGATGTAGATTAACATGAGTCATTTTATTTCCAGTTTTTTTTTTATTTTCTTATTTCCGTGGACAGAATGAGAGAAAATTAAAGACAGATAGAGAATTTTGAGATACAGATTATTAGTAGTGATTCTATAACATTCAAAATTAACCCAAAATACTCAAAACACCTCAACATACCAACAAACGCACTTATAACTCACTAGAAACACACAATATACACCAACACCAAGGTAAAGTTAGGTTAGGTTAGGTTAGGCTGGATTAGGTAAGGTTAGGTTAGGTTAGGTTAAGTTTGGTTAAGTTAGGTTAGGTT
>NC_059260.1:3833888-3843888 GCF_017591435.1 Portunus trituberculatus | reverse complement strand
AGTTGAAGCGACAAGGATTTTTAAGGAAGTTTTTTTTGTAATTCTAGTGACATGTTATCAAGTTTTCTGCATTATCAACACGTCATGGTACTGAAGGGGTTAAGGGTGCTTTTATGGTTTAATAAGTAACATGAACTAACTTAAGTGACTCTCAAGTAACCTCACTTATTTTCACGTGTCTTAACTTAACCAAATCAAGTCAAACCTACCTTAACGTAAACTAACTTAATTTATTGTGTGTGTGGTTGTTTCATGGTTTTAATAAGTCTAACCTAATAAAGTGTAGTCTAACCTTAACTAAGCTCGTATTTTCAAACACCTTTTTGATTCACCTAAACTATTTCAAAAGGCTTTATTTAAATTTACACGAATTTTTAAGTGTTTTTGCTGTTCTAGAGGTTGAGTGACATGATTTCTATATTATTAACTGGAGAAACACTGAAAAACCCGCTAGTTATCTCTGTGGCCTTCGGAAATAGTCGTGATGAAAGAGTAGATCGTTTTAAGCAAATTTTACGGTTCTAGAGGCAGAGTGACAAGATTTCTACATTATTAACAGGAGAAACACTCTTAAAAATCCCGCTAGTCATCTCTGAGGCCTTAGAAAATAGTCGTGGTGAGAGAGCAGAGAGTTTTTAAGCAAATTTTTACGGTTCTAGAGGCAGAGTGACAGGGTTTCTACTTTATTAACTAGAGAAACACTCTTGGGAACCCCGCTAAACATCTCTGTGGCCTTGAAAAATAATAGTGGTGAGAGAACAAACCGTTTCTGAAAATGAACACTAATCTAACGTATCCTAACATTTCTCTCATTTCCTTCTCACTGCCTTTCTTCCTCCTCTTCTTTTACTCCTTCCTTCTTTCCATCCTCTCTTCATTTCATCCTTTCCTTTCTTCATTCCCTCACTGTTTTTCCACTTTTCATTCCTCATTCCTTCTTTTTCTTTCCTGCTTCTTCATTTCCATCTCTTCCTTCTCTTCCTTCACCACTAAGCACTGGAAATCCAATTAAAACCTTCATTACAACTATCACAATTAACAAAAACACACACTAAATGCCAGACCAATAATATAATTTGTGATATTATTAACCAACAAATATATATCTTTTTTTTTTATCTCTCTCTCTCTCCCCCCACCTCGTGTATTAATTAAGAATATTGTTTCCTCTTACTGCTAATACTTGCAGTCACTTCCCATTACGTATTCTTCATTTAAATTCAAGCCAGCAGTATTAACATTTATATATACAGTAATAACATGTAATATTCCTAATACAACCTTTCCTTACCTGTAAAGTTAGTGGTGATAATTTCTGTTTCTCTCTCTCTCTCTCTCTCTCTCTCTCTCTCTCTCTCTCTCTCTCTCTCTCTCTCTCTCTCTCTCTCTCTCTCTCTCTCTTAATTTTCTCATTTCCTTACTTCCGTGTGTCTCTTTACATATTTCTTTTCACCCTTCTTTATTTCTTTATTCTCTCTCTCTCTCTCTCTCTCTCTCTCTCTCTCTCTCTCTCTCTCTCTCTCTCTCTCTCTCTCTCTCTCTGTTCGTGGTTTTTTTTTCTCTTTTACTTCTTTCTAACTTTATAATTTCTTTTTCTGTTTTGATTTTCTTTATTTTACCTTCATTTTTCTTTTTTTTTTTGTTATCAGTTTTTTTCTCTAATTTTTTTCTTCTATTTTCACTTTTCCTGTTTCTCTTTTTCATTTTTTTCATTCACTTTTATTCCTTTCTATTTTTCTTCTTTATTTCCCAATTCTCTGTTCGTATATGAACGAGAATTTTCTATCTTTTTCGTCTTCCTTATCTTATTTTCTATTCTCTCTTAATTCACGTTTCTTAATTTCCTTCTACTTTTCCCTATCATCATTTCTTTCTTTTCCTTCCTTCTCTATCTACTCACTCAATATATTTCCTCTTCTCTTTTCCTTTTCGTACGTTTTTCCTTTCACATTTCTCTTAATTTCCTTTCTATCTTCTAATCTCTCTTTATTCATGTTTGTTAATTTTCTTCTACTTTCCTCTATTATTTTTTCTTCCTTCTCTCCTCACTCAATATTTTCTTTTTCTCTTTTCCCTTCGTAAATTATTTCCTTTTTAAATTTCTCTTATTCTCCTTTTATGAGTACATTTATCTAATTTTGTGTTCTCCTTCTTCTTTACTGCTCCCATTCCAGTCCTAATTACACGCAGGTAACTCACGATTACCTGTGCAAGTACCAATTATGTGACAGAAGTGAAAGAAGATGAAGAATAATGAAAATAGAAGGGAATGAAGAGAAAAAAAATGAAAAAATATGAAGGGAATCTCTCTCTCTCTCTCTCTCTCTCTCTCTCTCTCTCTCTCTGGCCCAAAATTTACACAGACTTACTACATTTAAGAACCAATTAATTCTCTCAAACAATTCTATTTCTCCAATTCAAATAAAAAATAAATAAATAAACAAATAGAAACAAAACAACAACAATGCAATTAATCCCAAAGACACTCGGAGTTCAAACAAGCAACAACTAAACAGGCAAAGCAAACAAACAGACAAAAACACACGAAAAAAATCTCTTTCAATGGAGCGGAACAATATTAATAATTACCTCCAATAAAACAATGAGTTACCCATTAAGAGGCCAACAGAAAACGTGGGTGAAGAGAAAACGGGGCCTGTAATTACTCGTTTCAATGTTGTAATGGAGAAGGGAGAGAAAAATTATAGAGACAATTATGAGAGAAAGAAAATGAGCGATTATTTATTTTCATGATTAATATAGTATGTCTTAAGTCTCTCTCTCTCTCTCTCTCTCTCTCTCTCTCTCTCTCTCTCTCTCTCTCTCTCTCTCTCTCTCTCCTTGTTTCTACTTCTCTCCCTTTCTTCCGTCTCCCTCTTTCTCTTCCATCTTTCTCTCTCTCCCTCTCTTTCTTCCCTCTATTACACTGTCTATCATTCTCCTTCCCTTTCTTCTCCTCCCTTTTGTTGTTACTATTTACATTCACATTCTCCTCCTCCTCCTCCTCCTTCTCCTCCTCTTCTTCTTCTTCTTCTCCTTCTCTTCCCCTTTCGTATCTCAGTGTCTGTAAAATTCTTCTCTCCTTCTCTTCCTCCTCTCTCTCTCTCTCTCTCTCTCTCTCTCTCTCTCTCTCTCTCTCTCTCTCTCTCTCTCTCTCTCTCTCTCTCTCTCTCTCTCTCTCTCTCTCTTCTTCCTTCTTCTCTCCTCCATTCTTGAACCTCTCCTTCTATTGCCTCTTATTCTTCTCTCCCTCCCTTATTCCCTCTTTCGTTTGTTTGTTTTGTGTGTCCATTCTTCCTCTTATTTCCTCTTCTATTCCTTATTCATTCTCTTTCCTGCTTCTCTCTCTCTCTCTCTCTCTCTCTCTCTCTCTCTCTCTCTCTGTTTTATTCTATATTTTCATTTTCTCTTTCGTTTATCTTGTTTTCCTCTATTTTCCTATTTATTTTTTTCTATTTATCTTTCTATATTTATCTAATTTTCAATCTATTTCCTTATTTTTTCATATTTTTTTCTATAGTCTTGTTTTTTCTTGTTTTTTTTTTCTTTATCATCCTTTTTTGTCATTATTTGTTATTTTGTCTATTTTATCTTTCGTTTTTGTTATTATCTTATTTATCAAGTATTTCTTTTTATTAGAAGAACAACAAGCATTTTTCTTACCTTCTCTCTCTCTCTCTCTCTCTCTCTCTCTCTCTCTCTCTCTCATTCCACTTACTACCTCATCTTTCTACATATCACAATCCGTCACTTCTCCCTCTTTCTCTACATCACTCATCACTTTCCCTCCCTCTCCTTTCCCCTCTCCCTCTCCCTCTATACATCATTCACTTTCCCTCCCTCTCCTCTCCCATCTTCCTCTCCCTCTATATATCATTAACCCTGTCTACCTTTCCCTTCCTGATTGTTTCTCACCTGCCTGACACACCTGGAAGCCCCTCCTCGCACAGGTAACCCACGCCAGGTAACTCTGTCCCAACCACCCCTCCCCGTGACACCTTTACGTTGCACAGGTAATTAAACACCAATATAAAAGGTTTCAATGTATGCAAAAGTTCACTGGTTGTAAAGTGTTGTAGTATTGCCAACACCACCTAGATTGAATGTTGATAAGGTTTCAGGAAGGGCAGGGAAAAAAAAGGGGTGTTTTTATCTAATAATATTTGCAAAGTGTGATTAGTTGAAGGTAAGGGAAACTGTTTACCTGTAGTATGTATGAGGTGTGTTATGCAAAGGGCTTTCCTGTTCATTTTTTCACAGGTAAATGGTGATAAAAATGGGGGAAAAGTGGCGGGAAAATAAAATGTTAAGTGAGGAAACAGGTAAATAACAGGTTGTGTAGAGCGCATCACTAATTGAATTGTTAATGAGTTTACCTGTAATCTTGTTTGCCTACCTGTTATATATATATGTTGGGTTGTTTGTGTTTGTGTTTGTTTGTTTGTTTGTTTGTGTGAGAGTGTGTCGTAACCCCCCGCCCACCGTCTCTCTCTCTCTCTCTCTCTCTCTAACACTCACACATACACAAATTCCCGCTGAAAACAATATAAATGAAAAACTATTATTATTATTATTATTATTATTATTATTATTATTATTATTATTATTAGCATCTAATGATATTACTTAATTAGCGATTCAATTACGTGCAGTCATTAAGTTCTCATTGACAAAGGTATAAAATTATCGCTTTAATAATAACGATGATGATAATAATAATAATAATAATAATAATAATAATAATAATAATAATAATAATAATAATAATAATAATAATAATAATAATAATGATAATAATAATAATAATAATAATAATGATAATAATAATGAAAAGAATAAAAAGAAAAAGAAGAACTAGAAGAAGAACTAGAAGAAGAAGAAGAAGAAGAAGATGAAGAAGAAAAGAGGAAGATGAAGAAGAAGAAGAAGAAGAAGAAGAAGAAGAAGAAGAAGAAGAAGAAGAAGAAGAAGAAGAAGAAGAAGAAGAAGAAGAAGAAGAAGAAGAAGAAGAAGAAGAAGAAGAAGAAGAAGAAGAAGAAGAAGAAGAAAAGAAGAAGATGATGATGATGATGATGAAGAAAAAGAGGAGAAGAAGAAGAAAGAAGAAGAAAGAACAACAACAACAACAACAACAACAACAACAACAACAACAACAACAACAAGAACAAAAACAACAACAAATACCCAACTATTTTTCTTATCTCCCCTCCTACTTCTCTCTCTCTCTCTCTCTCTCTCTCTCTCTCTCTCTCTCTCTCTCTCTCTCTCTCTCTCTCTCTCTCTCTCTCTCCACTTTTCCTCAATAGCTATTACCTGCATGCATTAACTCTCTCACCTGGCTCTCCTTGTCACGTGGTAATTAAATCTCTTCCTCCTGATAACCTGGCAACCATCTTTTCCCCTCTTTTCCCCTTTTTCCCTTCTTTTCCCCTTTAAGTGATGCCAAAGTGTGTTTTTCCATTTTTTTTTTTTTAGTTTTTCTTTTACTTTTTTTTTTCTTGGTGGTGGAAAGATTGTTGTTGTTGTTGTTGTTGTTGTTGTTGTTGTTGTTGTTGTTGTTTTTTTTTTCTTTTCATATTTTTCTATTTTCTTTTTTTTTTACTTCACTTTTTCTCTTTGTCTTTTCTTCTTATGTTTCCTTATTTTTATTTTCTTTATGTTGTTGTTGTTGTTGTTGTTGTTGTTGTTGTTGTTGTTGTTGTTGTTGTTGTTCCTACGTCTTATTCTTTTTGTTCTTTCTTCCCTTTTACTTCATTTTCCATTTTTCTTTTTCCTTTTCTTTCACTTTCCCTTTCTCCTCCTTTTTCTTCTCCTTCATCATCTTCTCTCCTTCCTCATTTAACTTATTCTCCCTT
The DNA here is from genome assembly GCF_017591435.1 of Portunus trituberculatus. Classification (NCBI taxonomy): domain Eukaryota; kingdom Metazoa; phylum Arthropoda; class Malacostraca; order Decapoda; family Portunidae; genus Portunus; species Portunus trituberculatus. The sequence continues at coordinate 3,838,033 of NC_059260.1, read as the reverse complement.
CTCATCTCTTTCCTCACAATCATTCTCTCTCTCTTCTGCTTCCTTCCTTCCTTCCTCGCCAAAACATTTTACTGCAATTTTTTCCTCCTATTTTCCTCTTTTTTTCCTCTTTTCCCCTCATCTTTCCCCCAATCACGACTCAATGAACTTCACGACAACAGGTGGAAAAAAAAAACTTCCTCACGCTGGAAATTAATTTTACCTTTAACAAATTTTTGATGGGAAAGAAACCAATATTAGCAAAGGAGGAGGAGGAGGAGGAGGAGGAGGAGGATAATGTGCAAGAAAAGCGAAGTGAGTAAAGAAATAAAGACAAAGAGGATAGAAAATAAGAACAGGAAGAGGAGGAGGAGGAGGAGGAGGAGGAGGAGGAGGAGGAGGAGGAGGAGGAGGAGGAGGAGGAGGAGGAGGAGGAGGAAGTAATGAATGACAAAAGTGGAAAGAATATGAGATTTTAAAGACATAGAAGTGGGAGAGAAAGAGGAAGAGAAGGAGGAGGAAAAGGAAGAGAATAAAGAAGAAAGGATAAATTGATAGAAAAATTGAAGGGGAAGGAAGAAAGGAATAAACGTATGAAGAAAGCAAGGAAGAAGAATAAAGGCTGAAGGAAGATAAAGAGAGAGAAAATGTAGAATAGAGAAAGGAGAAAAAAGAAGAGAAAAAAAATGTGAATAGTGGAGATAGGAAGAAAAGAGAAAGGAAGAGAGAGAGAGAGAGAGAGAGAGAGAGAGAGAGAGAGAGAGAGAGAGAGAGAGAGAGAGAGAGAGAGAGAGAGAGAGAGAGAGAGACAGAGACAGTGAAGGAGGAAGGAAAATCCAATAAATGAAAGATGGGAAGGAAATGTAAGGAAAAAAGCAAAAAAGATAAAAAAAAACAGGAATATGCAAAAATGAAGAGAAAAAGAGAAGAAAAGAAAAACAAGAGGAAAAACAAAAAAAATGAGACAGAAAATCATGGAAAAATAAGAAAAATAAGAAATTATAGGAAGAAAGAGAGAAATATGCAATAGATGAAGAGGAAAATAAGGAAACAAAGCAAAGAAAGAGAAAAGAGAAGATTGAGAAGAGAAAGGGAAACGTTGAAGATAAAAGAGACATGGAATGGAGGAGAAAACTTAAGAAATAAAGAAGGAAGGGAGAAATATGCAAACCGGGCAGAGGAGGAGAGAGAGAGAGAAGGAAAAGGAGGAAGAGGAAGAGGAGGAGAATGAAGAGGGGAAAGAGGGGAAAGTTAAGAACAATTATAACTTAGTCTCAAACACCTGTGTCCTTACTTCACCTGACCGCACCTAATTAATTCAGTAACTCAGCCTAACCTAACTTAACTTAACCTAACCTAACCTAACCTAACCTAACCTAACCTAACCTAACCTAACCTAACCTAACTTAACCTAACCTAACCTAACCTAACTTAACCTAATTAAATGTTTGTACCTGTAATGTAGACTTTTTAAAATTATATTGTAGTTACAGGTGTTAGTCTCTCTCTCTCTCTCTCTCTCTCTCTCTCTCTCTCTCTCTCTCTCTCTCTCTCTCTCTCTCTCTCTCTCTCTCTCTCTCTCTCTAAAGTAAGAAAGCACACATAGCCGTACACTGCTATTTCATTTCGACAACATTTACTTTGTCTATGCAAACTACGATGATACACACACACACACACACACACACACACACACACACACACACACACACACACACACACACACACATACACACAATCTCTCTCTCTCTCTCTCTCTCTCTCTCTCTCTCTCTCTCTCTCTCTCTCTCTCTCTCCTCCTCTTCCAACACCAACACCACCACCTCCTCCTCCAACACCAACACCACCTCCTCCTCCTCCTCCTCCTCCTCCTCCTCCTCCTCCTCCTCCTCCTCCTCCTCCTCCTCCTCCTCCTCCTCTTCTTCCTCTTTGCCTCAGGAAGGGTCGGGAGATAGCCAACAATGGTGCAATTCGCCACACACACACACACACACACACACACACACACACACACACACACACACACACACACACACACACACACAGGTTTCTTGCACCACTGGAATAAGATGTACCAAGGATTGTGTGTGTGTGTGTGTGTGTGTGTGTGTGTGTGTGTGTGTGTGTGTGTGTGTGTGTGTGTGTACCTTTGGAAATTAAGTGACTATGGAAATTGAGCGTTTTTTTTTTAAGAGAAGCATCTTTGGAAATATCTTTTTTCTTTTCTTTTCTTTTCTTTTTTTTTTTTTTTTGCTCTTCCTGGAATCAAATACATCAGAAATTCGCACCTTTGGAATCTGTACCACTGGAATCTGCACCACTGGAATTAAAACTACCTGGAATACCTTGGAATTTTCACCCATAGAACTAAATAAACCAAGAATTTTCACCTTAGGAATTTGCACAACTGAAATACATACTTTGGAATGAACAAGAACAAAAAATAATAATAAATAAAGAGAAATCTATAAACGAATAAAGAGGAGATGAAATGAAGAGAGAAAGATAGACTCAGAGGAGAGGGAAGAAGAGGAAGAAGAGGAGGAGGAGGAGGAGGGAAGAAGAAAAAAGAGGACACAGAAGGAGGCCGTGCACTCAGGCAGGAGAGTAGGAGAGTGAGAGGAAGAGGAAGAGTAAGAGGAGGCTTGTAAGAGGAAAGTGAGAGGTGTCAGACTTCTATCATGAATCAAGAGGAGGAGGAGGAAGATTGAGGAGAAGTAACGAGGTGAAGAGGAGGAGGAGGAGGAGGAGGAGGAGGAGGAGGAGGAGGAGAGTACGAGGAAAGAGCAGAAGGTAGAAATGAAGAAAGGAGAAGAGAAACAGAGGATAAAGGAGGGAAAGAAACAGGAAGGAGGAGGGAAAATAAGAAAGTTTGTATCTCTCTCTCTCTCTCTCTCTCTCTCTCTCTCTCTCTCTCTCTCTCTCTCTCTCTCTCTCTCTCTCTCTCTCTCTCTCTCCCGGCCTATTCATCACACGATCTCTCCTCTCAGCTACACTTTCCTCTCTTTCTCTCCCCTCTCCCTCTCCCCTCTCTCTTTCCCTCTCCCTCTCCCTCTCCATCTCCCTCTCCTTCGCCCTCTCTCCCCTCTCCCTTCTCTCTCCCATTACTACCACTCGCCAAACAAGACTGGATGACCTCTCTCTCTCTCTCTCTCTCTCTCTCTCTCTCTCTCTCTCTCTCTCTCTCTCTCTCTCTCTCATGCAGAAAATTGACAGAATAATTATCGAAGAGCAATACTAGATGGCGCGGGCATGAACACACGCACGCACACACACACACACACACACACACACACACACACACACACACACACACACACACACACACACACATACACACACAAACGTAAACAAATAAATAGAGTATGACAAAGATTGTATATTGAGAGAGAGAGAGAGAGAGAGAGAGAGAGAGAGAGAGAGAGAGAGAGAGAGAAATCAACATTTATCCCCCACACACACACACAATTTCTTCTTTTCCTCTCTCCTTTCACGCTCCTCAATATTAGAGAGAGACAGGAGAACAGAGACGTAGAGAATGAGAGACAGACGGACAGACGAGAGAGAGAGAGAGAGAGAGAGAGAGAGAGAGAGAGAGAGAGAGAGAGAGAGAGAGAGGCAACTTTCTTTCCTCCTTTCCTTCTTAATCTTCCCCAAAAACCTTCACGTGTCTTCAGATTTCAGGCATTTCACTCGTATTTTATTGAAGTTGAACTCAATTTCCAGAACCAAGACATGTGTTCTTTCCAGCTTCTCCCTCGCTCTCCCTCTCCCTCTCCCTCTCCCTCTCACTCTCTTTTCCTTTGTACTGGTGTTTATTTTTTCCCTCTCTGGAATTTACCTCATAAATGTTTGGTTTCCAGTTGGTGTTTTCTAAGTTTTGTGTCACTTTTTTTTTTTTTTTGTGTTGAAGTTACCTGTGTGTTTTTGTTTATCATTGTTCACCTGTTTTAATTGATGTGTTTACTGTGTCTTGTTATGCTGTTTTCTGCAACTTATCTTCTATTTTCGTCTATTTCTATCTTTTGGTTGATCATCTTTTCCAAACAACTCCAAACAACTGACCCTAATGTAAGAATTAACCAGTACTCTCAGTCAGGCAATTTCTCCGGTACACTCTGGAACTCCCTGCCTGCTTCTGTATTTCCATCTCCCTATGACTTGAT
>NC_059260.1:3826388-3828888 GCF_017591435.1 Portunus trituberculatus | reverse complement strand
GATGAATTCTGAACACTTCAATTGAAAGTCAAGACAAGTCCATTACTCGTATACCTGCAGGCGAATGACCCAGGTAACTCTCTCTCTCTCTCTCTCTCTCTCTCTCTCTCTCTCTCTCTCTCTCTCTCTCTCTCTCTCTCTCTCTCTCTCTCTCTCGCTTGTTCGCTCAGCCCAAATATTCCTTTTTCCTCTATTTTTTTTGTTCCCTTCCTTTTTCTCTCTCTTTCCTTCTCTTCCTATTCTTTCATTCCTCTCCTTTCCCTTTCTCTGTCTGTCTATCTATATCTTTATTTATTCTCTTTTATCTCCTTTTTCTTTCCAGAGATACAAAATATAACACTGTATTTACGTTTCTCTCTCTCTCTCTCTCTCTCTCTCAGTTTGATTTTGTTTCTAGTTGGTTTTGGTAAGTCTCTCTCTTTCTCTCTCTCTCTCTCTCTTTCTCTCTCTCTCATTTAATTTAACTTTCTTGTCCATTTATCCATGTGTGTGTGTGTGTGATTCACTGTTTGATCTGCTGCAGTCTCTGACGAGACAGCCAGACGTTACCCTACGGAACGAGCTCAACGCTCATTGTTTCCGATCTTCGGATAGGCCTGAGACCAGGCACACACCACACACCGGGACAACAAGGTCACAACTCCTCGATTTACATCCCGTACCTACTCACTGCTAGGTGAACACCACCTACACGTGAAAGGAGACACACCTAAATATCACCACCTGGCCGGGGAATCGAACCCCGGTCCTCTGGCTTGTGAAGCCAACGCTCTAACCACTGAGCTACCAGGCCGTGTGTGTGTGTGTGTGTGTGTGTGTGTGTGATCAAATTATCATGCTATTGTAGAATGTAGTTGATAAAATAACTATCTATCTATTTACCTATCTATCTATCTATCTATCTATCTATCTATCTATCTACCTACCTATCTATCTATCTATCTATCTATCCATCTATCTATCAATCTATCTATAAATATCTGACATTTTAACCCAACAAATCATGTCACTTCCCCCCTTCCTTCCCTCACTCCCACCTTCACTTAACTCCCACTAAGCAGTCTTCACATCACAACCACGACCAACACGTCACATTCAGAGCAGTAATCATTGCCTACCAAAACTTTCAAGATTCTAATGATCACTATGGACGCGTCAAGTTCGAAAGATGACCTTAAAAAGGCGAGCTAAAAAGGATGACAAGTTTGGGTTTCGCTGAAAATATTGTCACGAGAAAGAAAAAAATTAAGTTAAAAGGTTGAGAAAAAAAGGAGAGAATTTAATGTAAAGTGAAGAAAAAGAGTAAAGAAAAGGTTTAGTTAAGAGAGGAAATTAGAGAAAAAAAGTAAGGTTATGTATAGAATTATTAGAAATACGTTTGTAAATATTGAAAAAGGAAAAAAAGAAGATAGGAAAGTAAATAGGCAGTGAAAGAAGAGAAATTAGGCATAAGTAAGGAAAAAAGAGTAAAAAATAATGTTAACAGAGAGAAAATTAGAGAAAAGTAAGATTATGTTTAGAATTATTAGAAGTACGTTTTGTAAATATTGAAAAAGGGAAAAAAATATAGGAAAGTAAAAGGCACTAAAAAAAGAGAAATTAGGCATACAGTAAGTAAAACGTAGAAAAGAAAAGCTTTAGTTAAGAGAGAAAATTAGAAAAAAAGTAAGGTTATGTGTAGAATTATTAGAAATACGTTTGTAAATATTGAAAACGGAAAAAGAAGATAGAAAGTAAAAAGGCACTAAAAGAACATAAATGAGGCATACAGTAAAGAAAAAAGAGTAAAAGAAGAGTGTTAATAGAGAGAAAATTAGAGAAAAGTAAGGTTATGTTTAGAATTATTAGAAGTACGTTTGTAAATATTGAAAAAGGGAAAAAGAAAGATAGAAAAGTAAAAGAGGTACTAAAAGAAGAGAAATTTTACATACAATAAGGAAAAAGCAAATAAAAGAAAAGGGTTTAGTTAACAGAAAAAAAGAGAGAAAAGTAAGATTATGTTTAGAGAAATTTAAAGTTTGTGAATATTGAAAAATGAAAAGATAGGAAAGTGGAAAGGAACTAAGAGGAAAACAATAAAAGAAAATAATTTAATAAAGAGAGAAAGAGAAAAGTAAGATTATGTGAAGAGAAATTTAAAGTGAGCTTGTAAATATAGAAAAATGAAAAGATAGGAAAGTGAAAAGAACTAAACAAAAACAATAAAAAAAGAGGATTTAGTTAAGAGAGAAAGATGAAAAAAAAATAAGACTATGTGAAGAGAAACTAAAAGCGAGTTTGTGAGAATTGAAAAAAAAATAGAAAATAGGAAAAAGCAGTAAGGAAAACAACAGTAAAAGGAAAGAATTTAGTTAACAGAAAGACAGAAAAGTAAAATTAAGTAAAGAGAAATTGAGAGTGAGTTTGTGAAGATTGAAAAAGAAAAAACAAGATAAAAAACGTGAAAAAGCAGAAAAATTACATAAGAAAAAGAAAAGAAAAAATTGAGTGAACAGAGAGA
>NC_059260.1:3803888-3821388 GCF_017591435.1 Portunus trituberculatus | reverse complement strand
TTCTTTATCTTTATTTTCTTGTTCTGTTTGTCGTGATAAAAATGCTTTCCGTTTTCTATTTCACGTGTTGTCTTCCATTTCCCATTTTCCTTTTAAGCAATGTTCATTTTAGCTTTACATTTTTCTTTTCGTAAATTCTTTTTTTTATTTAGTTTTTTTTCCTTGCATAAAAAGATTCAAGTGTCATCTCTCTCTCTTTCTCTCTCTCTCTCTCTGTCTCGACCATAACCCCTTTTCTCTCCCAATAAACTTCCCTTTCTCCCTTTTCCTTCTCTCCACCACACCTTACCTTCCCTTCACTCCATCACTCCCCTTCCTTACCCCACAGTCCCTTCCCCCACCCTCCACCCTCCCTCCCTCCCCAAACTCCCCAAAAACGTAATAAAGTCAGGAGTAAATTCTCTCCCCAATAAGAAAAGTCCATTGCAGATTCCCACACTCCCACAGCTGCGCCACGAGTTTCTGTCACATTGATCGGAAGTTAAAGCGAGAAGGAAGTAATTTGCCAGACTCACCTGTACCTTAATATCACGCAGGCAGACACAGGTAGATAGGTAGATATTGTATTTTTCTTATCTTTTTGGTTAGGGTTTGGTATTTCTTTTATTAGTTGAGGTTGTGTTAGGTTTACGAGTCTCACCTGTTGGTTAATTTCACACAGGTAAACTCAGATAGGTATATAGGTAAATTTCATATCTTATTTATCTATTGGTCTTTTCTAGGTTGAAGTTAGCTAGGTTTCTTTATTAGTTTAGGTTGTGTTTAGGTTTACAAGTCTCACCTGTTGATTAATTTCACGCAGGAAGACTCAGGTAAACAAATAGATAGGTAAGTTTTGTATCTTTTTTTTTTTATTTAGTGGTCTTTTATTGGGTCGAGTTGTTTACGATGTAGTCTTTTTCATTAGGTTAGGCTGTGTTAGGTTCACAAGTCCCACCTGTTGGCTAATTCACACAGGTAAACTCACATAGGTAGATAGGTAAGTTTTGTGTGTTTTTATTTAATTATTGGTCTTTTTCTAGGTTGAAGTTAGCTAGGAATTAGTCTTTTTTTCATTAGTTTAGGTTTCTAAGTCTCACCTGTTGATTGATTTCACATAGGTAGACCAAGATACATAGGTAGATAAGTAAATTTTGTATCTTTTTTTTATCTATTGGTATTTTCTAGGTTGAAATTGGTCAGGAATTAGTCTTTTCCTTAGGTTAAGTTGTGTTAGGTTTCCAAGTCTAACCTGTTGATTAATTTCACACAGGTAGACTCAGGAAGGTAGGTAGATAAATAGGTGTTGCATTTCATTTTTATTTATTGGTTAAGATTCATTTTCTTTTCCATTAGTTTAGATTGCATTAGGTTTCCAAGTCTCACCTGTTGATTAATTTCACACAGGTAGACTCAGGTAAACAGACAGATAGGTAACTTTTCTTTCTTTTTTAATCATTGGTCTTTTTCTAGGTTGAAGTTGGTTAGGGATCTTTTTTAAGTTAGGTTGTGTTAGGTCTTTAAGTCTCACCTGTTGATTAATTTCACGCAGGTAGATTCAACAGGTAGATAAGTAAGCTTGGTATTATCTTATTATTTTAGGTTGTGTTAGGTTTCCAAGTCTCACCTGTTGGCTATTTTCACGCAGGTAGACTCAGGTAGACAGGTAGACAGGTAGGCTATGCATTAAGTCTTATTTAGTGCTTGTTTGGTCTTTCTCTCTATTAGTTTTGGTTATATTATGTTTCTTCAATTTTTCTGCTCTCCATATTTTTATTTGCTCAATTTTTTTACTTCACTTTTACATTATTTTTCTATTTTTCTCTGCTAAGAAATGGTGACTTTCATAAACTAACTTCGTATCTCATTTTTTATTTATTTTGTTTATTTTTTCGTTTATTTACTTATTTATTTGTTCATTTGTTTATTTTCTTTTAAAGGGTCGATGACTTTCATATTTTTGCTCCAATAAATTCTTCATCGAGTCGCGCTAACAGTTTTTCTTCAATTTTTTTTTTTTTTTATGTAAGAGTCTCCGGTCAAGGGCAACAACAAAAAAACAAAAGAAAGAAAACGGAAAAAAGGGGAAAAATAAAGGTCCTGTATTGGTATAGTTGACGTTGTCCTTTCAAGAGTTTTCAAGAGTGGCACAAGTTTCCTTTTTTTCCTACGAGACTGTTTTTTTTTTCCATAACTTCATATACACTTTTCAGACTGTTCCATCTTAACTAACCCCTTCAGTGCTATGATGCGTTTTCATATACATTCTGCTTACTATTTGGCGATTTCATACAGCTTCAGAAACTTATATGGGGATTAGAATAGTGAAGACTCTGGCCATTAATCTTCTGACCTCCATAGACCCTTCGTAATGTCAATAAAATCGTCTAATCATACCCAAATTCACGGTAAAAATGCGTCCCAGTACTGAAGGGGTTCATTACACGTACCTAGGTTTGGTGCAGGGAGACATCACACCCACACAACGGCAGTACCTTTATAAAAGTAATCAACCTAGTTTTTTTCATACGGGAATCCATTTTATTTGCATTAGGAAGGGTCTATGGAGGTCAGAAGATTAATGGCCAGGGTCTTCACTATTTCAATCCCCACATGAGTTCCTGGAGTTGTATAAAATGACCAAATAGTAACCAAAATAAATATGAAAACGCGTCATGGTACTGGAGGGCTAAAAGATTGGGTAAATGTGCTAAGAGAAATGTGTAGGCGTGTTTCGTGATACAGTGGAACCATGCGTGCTTTGGGGTCCGAGGTGTCTCCAAGCGCACGGGTTCGAATCCTGTCCACGGTCCGAGTGTAGGTTGGGCTTCCTCGCTCTGGGCAACGGTTTCCTAGCGGGTGGGCTTTGAGATAGGAGGTACCACAAAGAGTATCACCTTTAGCACAGAAATTCCCGTGAAAAGCCCACATGGTGTGAAAAATAAAAATAATACCACGTGATTGTGTTCTTATGTATCCTTATGTACTCTTGCCCTCAGAATATCAACTGTAACCATGGCAGTCCAATGATTAGAAATTACCTTAACCTTTCATTGTAACCCCTTCAGTACCGTGACACATTTCCACATTCATTCTGGTGACCATCTGGTGGATTAATACAGCTTCAGAAACTCATGTGGGGGGATTAGAATAGTGAAGACTGTGGCCATTTACCTTCTGACCTCCATAGACCCTTCCAAATGTCAGTAAAATGGTCTAATCGTACATAAATAAATCCCAAGGCAAAAATGTGTCCCAGTAGTGAAGGGGTTAAAGAAATATAAAAAAGAGGTCAGTTTTCTTTTTTTTTTATCTCACTTCCCAGAATGTTGAAAATAAAAGAAAGGCTTTGACAATTTGTTCATAAAGGTGACGACATGATCTGTTAAGAGAGAGAGAGAGAGAGAGAGAGAGAGAGGAGAGAGAGAGAGAGAGAGAGAGAGAGAGAGAACCGTTTATCGACTCCTCTACCATTCTTTTCTATTTATTGTTATTTTCTTTTTTTATTTCCTCTTCAGATAAACATTACCACAGCCATCAGGAGAGAGGGAAACTTTTAATATTTTTTTCCCTTTTCTCTCACGATTCGTTGTTTTCTCTTTTATTTCCATCCTCTAAATCCTCACATATATTTTTTTTCATGGGATTTCCACTAGATTTTCTTTTTTTTCCTTTTTAATCCTTGTTTTTTCCACGATTTATATTTGTTTCCTCGTCAGTTTCCATCTCTTTTGTTTTCCCAGAGAAGGATGTTTGCTCTCTTTCCTCCTCTTTCTATTTTTCCTTTGTTTTTTTTGTTTATCGTCTTTTTTCCTATTTCTCACGAACAACAGTAACAATAACAGCAACAAAGACGTCAATTTAGTTTTATGCAAAGTCTGTGCAATATTTTTCCATCTCTATTTCTTTTTAGTTACAATATATTTTATTTCTCTGCTTCTATTTCTGATTTCTTTTTCATTTTCTATCAAATTGTTCTTGAAAATTCTTCTTGTAACGTTTTCCAATAACACACACACACACACACACACACACACACACACACACACACACACACACACACACACACACACACAAAGTTTGAATGAAGATAAATGAAGATGAAGTAGAACCAGAATACTAACAGGAACAATAATAATAACAACAACAACAACAACAACAACAACAATAATAATAATAATAATAATGATAGTAATAAGGATAATAATACCCATAATCATTCTTCACATACTAAATTTAGAGAGAAAACAAGAGAAATAGGCGAAATAAATTGAAACAGCCAATTTTTAACACTGAAAAGAATGAAAAAAGTGAAAGAAAAAGAGAATTAACATTTCTAGACACAATTACACACCTTGACACAAACAGGAAATGACTTGCAGACTGGGCACTCCTCCTCCTCCTCCTCCTCCTCCTCCTCCTCCTCCTCCTCCTCCTCCTCCTCCTCCTCCTCCTCCTCCTCCTACTCTCTTTCCTCCTCCTCTAATAATATTAATCCATACCTTTATTTCATTCTCTCATTAATATCTTTCTTTCTTCATTCACCTATTGTTCCTTCTCCTTTTCTTCCTCCTCCTCCTCCTCCTCCTCCTCCTCCTCCTCCACTAGCTCTTCATTCTTCATTCCCCTGTCCACTTCCTGTCATACCTCCTCTTCCTCCTCCTCCTCCTCCTCCTCCTCCTCCTCCACAGGACTCGCGGGGCGCCTCACGCAGGGCAGGGGCGCGGCGGGGGCGGCTCCTCCTTCGTCTGCGTCGCCGTCAGGAGAGAGATGGTCCGCCCTAACTTTGGAATTATATATGACTCAACCCTTCCGCTCCAACTGTGACTGCTCTCTCTCTCTCTCTCTCTCTCTCTCTCTCTCTCTCTCTCTCTCTCTCTCTCTCTCTCTCTCTCTCTTCTTAATTTCATCCCCTCGCTTTTTCCTGCATCTTTCTACCTCTCTTTCTTTTTCACTTTCTATATTTTTACTCTCTCTCTCTCTCTCTCTCTCTCTCTCTCTCTCTCTCTCTCTCTCTGATTTTTACCGTTTTCTATTCACACGTTTCGATAATTCATTCAGGTTTCGATGTCAAGTTGTTTCGAAACTTTGGCTGATTCGAACCTCCATCAAACGAAACGAAAGGGATCCAATGCTACTACTGCTGCTACACCTACACTCATACATACACACGTACATACATACATACATACATACTCGTTCGTACATGCATGCATACATACATCCCAACACGGTTCAGAGTGAGTTACTAATTCAACACTTATTGCACACACACACACACACACACACACACACACACACACACACACACACACACAAGAACAAGTTTGCCAATGTTGTTTGTCCTTGCTGTATTACGTTGTTGTTGTTGTTGTTGTTGTTGTTGTTGTTGTTGTTGTTGTGGTGGTGGTGGTGGTGGTGGTGGTGGTGGTGGTGGTGGTGGTCTGAAATTTCCTTCCTTCTTATTGTTTTTTTTCATTTTTTTCTTCTTCCTTTCCTTTCTTTCTCTTACAAATTTTTCCATTCCCTTCCATCTATTCCTCTCTCTTCCATCTTCTGTTCTTTCATATCTTTTTTTTCTTCCCGTATTCTCTCTCTCTCTCTCTCTCTCTCTCTCTCTCTCTCTCTCTCTCTCTCTCTCTCTCTCTCTCTCCCAATATTCTCTTCTCCTCTGCTCTCCTCTCTTCTCTCCCACTAATACTCCCTCCTTCTCCCCTCTATACCTCCCTCCCATGTTCCCCTCTCCTCACTACCCTCCCAGCCTCCTCCCCTCTCTTTCCCCTCCCCCCTTCCCCCTCCCCCCATCAGCTGGAGTGACGGACTCAGTTAGGTGTAGTTTATTCCGGCGCCAAAGTTACGATAGATCACCACAACTCCGGCCGCTACTGCAGACTTATGAACCATTTACATCGTCCGGACCCGCACCCGTAACCGTACCACCACCAGTAACCGGACCCGGACCCAGACCCACACCCGGACTGACTATAACGGTGTGTGTGTGTGTGTGTGTGTGTGTGAAGGGGTGTTTCTCTCTTTCTCCTCCTCTTCCTCCTCTTCTGTGTCAGCCTATATCTCTTCCTCCTCCTCTTTCTCTATCTCTTCCTCTTCCTCGTCTTCTTCTTCTTCTTTCTCGTTTTCCTCCTTCCTCCTCCTCCTCCTTTTGTTATTTATTTGCGTGTGTGTGTTTGTATGTTTCTCTCTTTCCTTTCTCTTTTACGTCATCTTATTACTTTTCTTCTTTCTTCTCCTCCTCTTTCTCCTCCTCCTCCTCTTCCTCTTCCTCCTCCTCCTTTTGCTATCTGTATGCGTGTGTGTACGTATGTATATTTCTCTTTCCTTTCTCTTCTACGTCACCCTATACCTCTTCCTCCTCTTTCTCTTCCTCTTCTTCTCTTCCTCTTCTTCTTCTTCTTCCTCCTTCTATTAGTGTATTCGCACTTAAATACTTAATTAGCACACTTCTTTCCTTCCTTTTATCTCTTCCTCTTCCTCTTCCTCCTACTTTACCACGTCCTCATAACCAGGCGCCACTTAGCAGGAGAAGCAGCACTCTAAGACCTTACCAAAACAACAACAGCAACAATAACATGGAGACTACAATTCCAGTGGAAGTTTTTTTTTTCTAATATTCGTGTTTTTGCCCTTGATAGTTCTCATTCTTGAATAAAAAGAATAATAAAAACACCCAAACACACACACCCAGGCAAATTATCGAACCAAGATGCAGTGGAAGGCAGGTACACACGTTAACCAGGGAGCCAGTAAGGGTGGAGAGGGAAGGAGGGAGAAGGGAAGGAGTGTTAACGAATTTAATACATGTTGGCAGGGATTTAGTCCGTTTAATCTCGCTAGGGAGTTGTGAGGTAAAGCAAAGAGGGACTGTACAGATTAGTCTATTGCTTGTCTCTCTCACTCTCTCTCTCACTCTCTCTCTCTCTGTCTCGGTGTAGGAGGAAATGAATAGGGAATAAATAAGAAGGAAATAAATAAGAGAGTATATTGTTCCCTTTTTCCCTTTTTTTAGTGTTTGATATGTATTTTGTATTGCTTCTCTCTCTCTCTCTCTCTCTCTCTCTCTCTCTCTCTCTCTCTCTCTCTCTCTCTCTCTCTCTGTCTAGGTGTAGGAGGAATGAATAGGGATAAATAAGGAGAGGAGAGGAGAGGAGAAGAGAAGAGAGAGAGAGAGAGAGAAGAGAAGAGAAGAGAAGAGAAGAGAAGAGAAGAGAAGAGAAGAGAAGAGAAGAGAAGAGAAGAGGAGAGGAGAGGAGAGAGAAGAAAAGAAAATAGACAGAAGGAGACGAGAAAAGAAGAAAAGTAAAGAAGGAAAGAATAAAAAGAAGAAAGAGAAAAATGAAAATGAAAGCTGATAAGAAAAGAGGAAAAAGAAAGACAAGGAAACAGAATCAAAGGAAGAAAAGGAAAGATAACACACAAAAAAAGACAAAAAAAAGCACCAAATCAAACTGGATAAGATAAGACAAGATAAACATGAGCTAAAAGACACCTAATGCCAGAAAAAAAAAAAAAAAAAGAAAAAAAAAAAAAAAAAAAAAAAAGAAAAAAAAAAGAATAAAAACATGGAAATGGAACAAGACAGACTGAGATGCGTAAACGAAAATCAAGACAAAAAAAAACTGATAAAAAAAAATAAATAAAAAGTTTTCTGGCTTATAAATAATTGAGAGAGAGAGAGAGAGAGAGAGAGAGAGAGAGAGAGAGAGAATGAATGAATGAATGAATGAATGAACGAAACAAAACAAACCAAACAATTCAAACTAAAACACTCCAACTTGGCCAAACGAAGCAATGAACCAGTGAAGCAGTGAAGCAGTTTTTCGAAGCACTGAGACTTGCTTCGAACCACTTGAGGATTCACCAGACGAGAGATACTGAACTATAATTGCCTCGTTTGTGTCTTGTCCCAGGGGAGAGAGAGAGAGAGAGAGAGAGAGTAGAGGGAGGAGAAGAGAAAGTAAAGAACATGTGGAAGAGGAAGAAGAGAAAGAAGAGGAAGAGAGGAAGAAGAGGAGAAGGAACAGGGCAAAAAAGAAAGGAAGAGGAGAAAAACGAATAAGATAAAGAAAAATATAAGAAAGCAGGAAAAAAGAAAAAAAAGAAAAGGAAAGAGAAGGAGAAATAAAGAACTAAATACAGAAAATAAACACTGACAAGAGAGAGAGAGAGAGAGAGAGAGAGTTAGAGAGAGGATTATGAATATATAACACCCTCCTCCTCCTCCTCCTCCTCCTCCTCCTCCTCCTCCTCCTCCTCCTCCTCCATCCATCACCACCTCTTAGCACAAAATAATTTAACCATACCTCAATCTTACCTGTACTCACCTGTCCACCTTACCTGTCCTTGTCCCACTCACCTGTCTATCCCCGTCCCTTAGATAAACACAACTTACTATCCCAAACTCCTAAAAACAGGATGCATACCTTTTTCAAAACATCAATTCCCACTTCCTTTTTATCTCTAGCGTTAGTGGATAGTCGAAAAAAAAGGGAGTTTAAAAAGAGGATCCATAAATGTTAGAGAGAGGGAGATCAAATAAATAGCGCAGAAAAAAAGTTGCATTGTCTGGTAATTGAACCAAGATAAATGCGTGTCAGTTTTAACGTGAAAACTGCAACATTGTTATAATTCGCTCGCGCGCACACAGGGGGAGGCCAGGGAGAAAGAGAGAGAGAGAGAGAGAGGGAGAATGGCAGAGAGAAGAAAAAATACGTATGGTTGCAAAAAATATTAAGGATGGCAGATACGATATTATACTTTTCGCTGTTTTGTTTCGTGTTCCGCCGCGTGGGACTGCAATAACACATCGTTCATGGCGCGATGGCTGACTTGGCTAAAAATTGGTTGTGTTAATATGAAATGTACCGAGGGATAAAAAAATAAAAAAAGTCATCAAAGGGGAGGGATTGTAAGGAAAACGGGAACTGTAATGCCTCTTTCTTGTTTTATTGGAAGGTGACTACCGTATATTTCGTTGTGTTGATGTAAGCTGGATCGGAGCACTAATATATGGAAAGGTGAAGGAAGTGGATTAGATTAACTTTGTGTTGATTAGCGTTCATTTTTATTCGTTATTGTTCATTACTATTAATTTTAAGGTAATGTCTTGTTTTGAGGTAAATTTTAACTATATAACACGCGGACATACATACATACATACATACACACACACTCTCTCTCTCTCTCTCTCTCTCTCTCTCTCTCATCCCAATCACCCTCACCTGCCACACTCAATTAATCACCTTTATTACCTCAACTGGCATAAAGATAACACACTCAGACACACCTGCAGCTCTCTATGAATCACGCTCAGACCTCTTACTCTTTCCTCTTTCCTCTTCTTCTTCACTCTTTTCCTCTCTTTTTTTTATTTCCTTGTGAGTTTCAGTTATTTTTTCCTTTTATTTCATTTTCTTGATACGATTTTTTTTCTCTTATGTTTTGTATATTATTGTTTTTCCTCTTTTTCCTCTTTTTCCTCTTTATTTTTCTCATTTTTAGTCTTTTCTTTATTTTTTTTTTATAAGTTGGTGATGTTTTTGTATATTTTCTTGTTTTCTTTTAGTTTTTTCCTTTCGTTATCTTGTTTCCTTGCTCTTTTTTTCCTTTTTTTTCTTTTTTTTTGCGTATTGTCTTATTGTCCTCTTTTTCTTTTTTTCTTTTTCATTGTTTTCGTATATTTTTTATTTTCTTTTAGTTCCTTCCTTCGTTATCCTCTTCTTTCTTCTCTTCCTCTTTTTCCTTCTTATTCTCTTTCATTCCTTACGTCTCTCTCTCTCTCTCTCTCTCTCTCTCTCTCTCTCTCTCTCTCTCTCTCTCTCTCTCTTCTCCAATGGCATTACTTGTATCTTATCCTCTTCCTCCTCTTCCTCTTCTTTACTCCTCTTCCTCTTTCATCTCTCCTCTCTTATTTCTCTCTTTTTCTTCCTCAGTTGGTGATTTAGTTTGTATCTTCTCTTTGTTCCTCTTCATTCTTTCTCTTCCTCCTTTGTCTTCCCTCTCCTCTTTCTCCTGCCTGGTGTTGTCGTTTACGTCCTCTTCCTCTTCCTCCTCCTCCTCCTCCTCCTCCTTTTCCTCCTCCTCCTCCTCCTCCTCCTTCTCCTCCTCCAAAATTACTTTAACCATAAAATCTTTGTCTTTATTGTCTCAACACGTCTTGTCTCCTCTTCCTCCTCCTCCTCCTCCTCCTCCTCCTCCTCCTCCTCCTCCTCCTCTTGTTCTCTATAAACCCTTTCCTTTCTCACTGTCTCAAGCTTGTCTCCATCCATTTATCTCTCTCTCTCTCTCTCTCTCTCTCTCTCTCTCTCTCTCTCTCTCTCTCTCTCTCTCTCTCTCTCTATCCATGATCTACCCTTACTTCACTTACTCCTTATTTTACTCATTACTTTATTCCATTTTCGCAGCATTCACCCTTTCATCCATTTCCCTTCATCATCATTTCCTCTCTTCCTCTCTTCCTCTCTTCCTTTCTTCCTCCCCTTCTTCCCATCCCTTCCTCCTCTCCTTTCCTTTCCTTTCCTTCCTTCCTTCCTTCCTTCCTCGTGTTTAGGGAGCAGTACAGAGAGATCAAATAGCGGAAATGACTCTCAAATGCATTCAAATTCTGTCTTATGGGTTTGGAATCTATATAGAACTTAAAGGACACTATTTTACAGTATCTTAAAAAATAGACACTTATTATTTATTTTGCATTATCTTCTCTTCTTTTTTAATTAGTGTGGGGTTCTTCTGATGGTAATGTTGTTAGGAGTTTTTGGGTTGAGTTAGGTTGGGTTGGGTTGGGTTGGGTTGGGATGGGTTGGGTTAGGTTAGGTTAAGTTGGGTTAGGTTAGGTTAGGTTAGATTTGGGAAAGGAAAAGGTGATAACTTGTGATGTTTCCAGTAAAGAGGAAAATAATAGAGAAATATTGAAAGAGGAGAGAGAGAGAGAGAGAGAGAGAGAGAGAGAGCATCCACACGGCGTCTCTCTCTCTCTCTCTCTCTCTCTCTCTCTCTCTCTCTCTCTCTCTACTTCCTACTGCCTTCCACGCATCAGAGCTCCCTCCCTGTCTACTCGTCTCCCCTTTCCCCCTCTCCTCTCACCTTTCCCCTCTCCCCAGGCTGGAAGAAAGGAAGGATAATAGTAAAAAAAAAAAGTCGTGATCCATTACTGTGAGTCAAACCTTTTCCTTTCCATTTGTTTTCCTCCTACAAAATAAAAGAGAGGAGAAATCTTTTTTTTTTTTTTCCTGCTGTCTTTTCCTTTCCTTTTTCTATTTTTTTTTTTTTTAAGGGATCTGGGTGACAGGAAAACACACACACACACACACACACACACACACACACACATACATATATACATGCATACACACACACATGAAACAAAGAGACTAATGCAAAAATAGTGAAAATAAATAATAAAAACAGATATTCTTAAAGGTAATAATACACACGAAACTTTTCCTAAAGCAACATAAAGTCCATCAGTTCACGTTTATTTATGAGACTCAAAAGTTCAAGGTAAAAAAAAGAGAGAGAGAAAAAAAAAGAGAAAAACATACAAACGTTTCATTTTTTATCGTCAAACTTGATGAATCTGAAACAAGATCAACAGGAAACTTATTTGTGTGTGTGTGTGTGTGTGTGTGTGTGTGTGTGTGTGTGTGTGTGTGTGTGTGTGTGTGTGTGTGTGTGTGTGTGTGTGTGTGTGTGTGTGTGTGTCCATCAATCTGCCTATGTTTCCATCTTTCAATCCGTGAAAATAAATAAATAGATAAATGAATAAATGAATGAACCAGATAAATAAATAAAAATCCGCGAGAGAAAAGAGAAACAGAAAATATGCAAATGAAGGAATCAAGAAGAATTAAGAAATGAATAAGAGAGAAGGGAAGAAAATAAACTAAGTAAGAGGAGAAGGAAATGAGGAGAAAAAAATAAAGAAAGGGAGAAAAAAACCCAAAAAGGATATTTCAGAGAGAGAGAGAGAGAGAGCAAATCTAATCTAGAAATAGGCTCACCATGATGTCTTTTCTCGCGATAAGAAGATGAAGCCGCAAAATGATGATGATGATGATGAGGGGAAGAAGAAAAATAATGATGATGATGATGAGGAAGAAAAAGAGAGAGAGAAAAAAGGAAGTGGCTTAATCACGAGAGAGAGAGAGAGAGAGAGAGAGAGAGAGAGAGAGAGAGAGAGAGAGAGAGAGAGAGAGAATCGCATATCATTAGCAACAAAACACCTTCCATCTCATCTTCTTTCTCATTCCTCGAGAGAGAGAAAAAAAATAAATAAATGAAAGGAAATGAGAAACGAAATACAGATGTGGAGGAGGAGGAGGAAGAAAAAGGAAAACAAGGAAAAGAACAACAACAACAACAACAACAACAAGAACAAGAACAAGAAGAGGAAGAAGAGATAAAAAGAAGAAAAAGAAGAGAGAAAAAGAAGAAGAAAAGAAGAAAAAGAAGAAGAAAAAGAATAAAAACAAAACAACAACAACAACAACAAAACTAAGATTAAGAACAAGAACAAGACAAACAAGAAGGAAACAACAACAACAACAACAACACCACCACCACCACCACCACCACAAACCTATTTCATTACTCCTACTTATCTTTCTCTTTCAATTTCTCTCCTTTGCTATCAAGTTCTTCCCTTTGTCTGTCTTTCCTCTCGTTTTCCTCCTCCTGTCTCTACTTCCCTCTGTCTTTCGTAATTTGAGCATTCTTAAGTAATTCTGAAATGTTATCGTGGCAAATTTCTTCAAGTTATGCATCAGAAAGACGTGATTATTGTCTTATCTTTCCCCTCTTTTCCCCTCTCTCCCCCCCCCTCTTTCCCCTCTCTGTTCCCTCACCGCCTTCAGTCTCGTCTCTTCTTTCTCTCTTCTAACTTTCTTTTATCTTCCCTTTCCTTTTCCTTTTTTCTGGGTATTTCTTGTTTCGTCTCCTTTGCTCCTCTTCTCCGTTGCTTTATTTATTTTTTTCATTTCTATTATTTATTTATTTGGTTTTTCTGTTTGTGTTTTGTGTTTTTTCTTTTTTTTTTTTTTGGTTACTTTGATTTATTTGTTGTTTTATTTTAGCTTTCTTTTCATTTCCCTCCTTATTCTTGTCCTCTTTCTCCTTCCTCATTTTTTTCTCCCTCTTCTCCTTCTTCGTTGTGTTTTTTTTGTTGTTGTTGTTATTGTTGTAACTGTTATCTTCTTCCTTCTCCTTCTCCTCTTCTTCCTTCTCCTCCTCCTCCTCCTCCTCCTCCTCCTCCTCCTCCTCCTCCTCCTCCTCCTCCTCCTCCTCCTCCTCCTTCTTCTTATCGTCTTCTTCTCCTTCTTTGTGTTGATGTTGTTGCTATTGCTGTTGCTGTTGTTGTTCTTCTCTTCCTCCTCCTCCTCCTCCTCCTCCTCCTCCTCCTCCTCCTCCTCCTCCTCCTCCTCCTCCTCCTCCTCCTCCTCCTCCTCCTCCTCCTCCGCGTCCTCCATTTCCTTACACCCACATCCACACCTCCACATTCCTTTCACCTAAGGGCTAGCTATTAGTGTATTTGCGGGGTTTACCTGCCGGAAAGCAATTAGCAGACTCAGGTGCGCGATGGTGAAGCAGAGTGAAGCAACACTCAAATTATTTCACAATCAAGCTGGAATAAGTTTTCGTGTAACCTTTAAAAAATATATATACTGCTCTGGTTTCTCTTGCCTGTGTGTGTGTGTGTGTGTGTGTGTGTGTGTGTGTGTGTGTGTGTGTGTGTGTGTTTATTTGGGGTGTTCATTTTCTTTTTTGCTTTTTTGTTTGATAGTTTTTTTTGTTTGCTTTTTGTTTTCGTTGTTGTTCTGGAAATTTGAATATGTAATGTGTGTTGTTTGATTCAGTCTCTCTTTCTGTCTTTCTCTGTCTTTCTCTCTGTCTCTCTCTCTCTCTCTCTCTCTCTCTCTCTCTCTCTCTCTCTCTCTCTCTCTCTCTCTCTCTCTCATCCTCACAGCTTTTAGTTACAGCACGTTTTATTATTTTTTTTTTTTTACAATCTTACATGTTAAAAACACTAAAACTACATCTTGATAATAATTTTCTCCCTGCACATAAACATCCACGAGTTCGTATTACACTTTCACATTTTCCTGAGGCATATAAGAAGCGCAGCATTTTATCCACAAAAGCAGATGAGGGAGGTAAATTAAACATTAAACACTAAATAAACACTATAAATGACAACGTTAAATAAATACGTGATAGGACAACAGAGAATTACTTGAAAACTTTTACCAGGAGTATTTCAAAACGTCAACAATATTTCTTCAGTTATTCCAAATGGTAATAGTTCTCTTAGGTAATCCAAACTAAATATATAGTACTCGTAATGACCAGGAGATTATGATTTTCTCTTTCATTATGTTCCATCCACCTCATATTCCTGATTCCCTTTGTGCTCGCTCGTCTCTCTCTCTCTCTCTCTCTCTCTCTCTCTCTCCCTGTCCCTCTCCCTGTCTGTGTTTCGTCCACAAACAGAATCTATCTACTGGATTGTCAAAGCATTTTAATTGATATGGGGAAAGGTAAGTTATCATGCTAAATGGTGAAATATATTAAATGATAGTTTGTTTTGGAGAGTTACTGCTTAAAACTGAAAAAAAAATTGATAGGAAAAAGAGAAAGTTTAGTGTTTTATGAATTAGGTATAAATTTTCAAGGCAGTATAGTTGATGAGGGAAAAGGGAAAACTATCATAGTAAGTGGTAAAATATGATACAGCTTTTTTTTTTTTAGGAGGGTTAATGATTGAATAAAAAAAAGAGATAGGGAAAAAGAGGAAATTAGTGTTTTATGAGTTATGGATCGTCAAAGCAGCATAGCCAATAAGGGAGAAGGTAAAATTATAGAGGTGAATGGTAAAATATGATAAATAATAGCTTTTGAAAGAGGATTCTTGATTAAAATGAGGAAAAAAAGAATGGGAAAGAGAGAACAGCTGTGTATAATTGACATGAGAAAAGAAAAATATATCAAGGTAAATGGTGAAATATGATATATCAGGTAGTTTTTCCTGTAATTTAAGAGGGACATTAGTTACGACATTAGATAAATAGAATAAAAAAGGGAGAAATGTTGTGTTCCATGAGTCACAAAGTTTCAAAACATTACGACTGATATGTGAAAATTTCAGTTTGATCAATGTAAGAAAATGTTAAACTAAATATCTCTTTTTTTTATTTAAGAGCGAAATTAACTAATGATCAGAGAAATTGAAGAAAAAAGCAAGATAAATCATGAACTAGAACACACACACACACACACACACACACACACACTCAAAGAAAACGACGTAAAAAGCTATATAGAAAACGAGAAAGATGGAGAAAGAGTAGAGAGCAGAGGACAGAGTAGAGAACAGAGGGAGAGAGAGAGAGAGAGAGAGAGAGGAGAAAAAAAAAAACCCTAATATTCACATCATTTTCTTTTACCAGGTTAATGTTCACTACTTAGAGGAAAGCATGACTAGTAGCTATTAACTCTGAGATTAGTCCGCCCACTCTCCCTCTCTCTCTCTCTCCCTCTCCTCTCTCTCTCTCTCTCTCTCTCTCTCTCCCTCTCCCTTCTAGCCCAGGTTGTTTATGCTTCAAGATTAACGAGAAGCATTACTCTGTGTTATTCAATGCAGGTGAAGGTAATGACGTGGGAAACAGTGTGTGTGTGTGTGTGTGTGTGTGTGTGTGTGTGTGTGTGTGTGTCTAAAATTCAACATATTTCAGATTTATTCGGACAATTAATTAAGTCTGTCCTTTAAATTTTGTGTTCTTTCAGTTACTTTTCATTTATATAATCTTGCTACTTCTCTCTCTCTCTCTCTCTCTCTCTCTCTCTCTCTCTCTCTCTCTCTCTCTCTCTCTCTCTCTCTCTCTCTCTCTCTCTCTCTTCACCCACCAGCCCATCCCCTCTCCCTCTCCCTGAATCTAAGACCCCTTACCGCCTTACTCCACCCAATCACCACCACCCTCCTCTCACTCCCCTCACTCCCTCCCCTCACCCCTCTCCCTCGCCGCCCTTCCACACCACTTAGTCTCCGTGAAAGGTACAGGGCGCATCTTTCAGCCTGTCAAGCCCTCAGGAGACTCATGGAAAAGGTGAGGAAAATTATGAAAAAGGGGAAAAGAGGGGAAAAGAGGGGAAAAGAGGGGAAAGAGGGGAAAACAGCCGCAAGGAGTAGCAGGAAATATATATAAGGTGGTGAATTTATACATATTTAGGGAAATATTGAGTTTTTCTATGTTATGTATGTATGTGTGTGTGTGTGTGTGTGTGTGTATGTTTGTGTGTGTGTGATGTTATTTGTTTAAGGGAAAATGTTGAGAGATGAGTATTTCGTGGTAAATGTACAAAAAAGAAAGGAAAAAGTACTGGTAGCAAAATATATACAGGAAAATGTGTGTGTGTGTGTGTGTGTGTGTGTGTGTGTGTGTGTGTGTGTGTGTGTGTGTGTGTGTGTGTGTGTGTGTGTGTGTGTGTGTGTGTGTGTGTGTGTGTGTTATTATGGGATACATTAAGATATTAGGTGAATATTTGGTGCTTGCTGTAGAAAAATGAGGAAAAAAGGAAAATGAATAAGAATTGCAAGAATATATACAAAATTATATAATATACGCACCGTGAAGTAGTAGTAGTAGTAGTAGTAGTAGTAGTAGTAGTAGTAGTAGTAGTAGTAGTAGTAGTAGTAGTAGTAGTAGTAGTAGTAGTAATAATAATAATAATAATAATAATAATAATAATAATAATAATAATAATAATAATAATAATAATAATAATAATAATAATAATAATAATAGCAATAATAATAATAACGTTGGAAAATAATAGAAAAAATAGAAAGAAAACCATGAGCTGCAGGAAAATATGAAAATGAAAAATGAAAAATAAAGTACCAAGCCAGAAGGTAAACTTAATACTCTCTCTCTCTCTCTCTCTCTCTCTCTCTCTCTCTCTCTCTCTCTCTCTCTCTCTCTCTCTCTCTCTCTCTCTCTCTCAGTATGCATTTTCCTGCTTCCACCTTCTTTTCTCTTCTCAATTTTCCTTCCTACCTTTCATCTCTCCTTATATCACTTCTTTACATAATCTTTCTGTCCTTTCAACTCCTATTTATCCTTCCCTATCCCTCTTCTACTCTCTCTTCTACACTCACTCACTCTCTCTCTCTCTCATTCTGATACCCACCCTTCCACAAAGCACATTTCTACAAAGGCGAACCAAACCAAGCCAAGAAACACAAACCAAAGGAAAGAAAACGAACAGAAAACCCGTAAAAAAAAAAGAAAAGAGAAAAACAGGGAAAAAAAAAGGAAAATGCCCAAATTGGCGTGTGTTTGCATATGAGGTGAAGGGTTAGCCAGGCCCCCCTCACGCCATCACAGTGATTGAATGACGGTCTCTATCTGACGCGGCGCCGCCCTGGCCGTGACGCGGGGATGAGGAAAAATATAAGCAAAGAGAGAGGGAGAGGGGGTAGGAGAGTGAGGGGATTAGATAGGGAAGGATAGAT
>NC_059260.1:3796388-3798888 GCF_017591435.1 Portunus trituberculatus | reverse complement strand
CTCCCGCGCATTTTTCAATCACTGATGCAAACCAATCAAACATCAATGAAAAATGTGAAAAAAATAACCCATACAGCTATTACTTTTACTCTCTCTCTCTCTCTCTCTCTCTCTCTCTCTCTCTCTCTCTCTCTCTCTCTCTCTCTCGGTGGAAGTTCCTATCCACCCCATTAATATTTTTTCTCTCTCTCTCTCTCTCTAATAGCACTATCCTCAAGGCACTCCTCCTCCTCCTCCTCCTCCTCCTCCTCCTCCTCCTCTTATTGTAATCCCAGTTCTCCTTATCCTTTTATCACTAATACTACGCCAAGAGATTTAACACCATAAAAAATCTCTCTCTCTCTCTCTCTCTCTCTCTCTCTCTCTCTCTCTCTCTCTCTCTCTCTCTCTCAGTATTATTTGAGTGAGAGAAAGATGTGTGAGAGAGAGAGAGAGAGAGAGAGAGAGAGAGAGAGAGAGAGAGAGAGAGAGAGAGAGAGAGAGAGAGAGAGAGGAAACAGCAGGTGCAAAATCTTCTAATGTTTCTGTGTTTTCTTTCAAGTATATTTTGTCAGCAATTGTCAAGAGAGAGAGAGAGAGAGAGAGAGAGAGAGAGACAACCTCCTCCTCCTCCTCCTCCTCCTCCTCCTCCTCCTCCTCCTCCTCCTCCTCTCCTCTTCCTCTTACTCTTAAAAGCACACTAGCGTTGTTCTTAAGTCTCCAAGTCTCTCTCTCTCTCTCTCTCTCTCTCTCTCTCTCTCTCTCTCTCTCTCTCTCTCTCTCTCTCGTTCGTTGTGTTTTCATTTTTTTTCATTTTTTCTTTATCTCTTTTTTCTTCTTGATTTTCCGTTTTTGTTTATTGATTTTCTTCATTCTTTTGTTTATTTTCTTTTTTTTTCATTAGTTTTTTGTAATTTACTTTTTTTTCTTTCTGTTCTTTCTCATTTCCTTTTTCTTTTTTTTTCTTTCTTATTTCTTGCATTTGGTCTTTTCTTTGTGGTAGGAGGAGGAGGAGGAGGAGGAAGAGGAGGAGGAGGAGGAGGAGGAGGAGGAGGAGGAGGAGGAGAAGAAAAAGTCCATAAATGAAGAACAGAAACACGAATGAAAAGAAGAAGAGAAAGAAAAAGAAGAAAAGTAAATAAAAGTAACAAGAAAACAAGAAAGAAAACAGAAGGAAAAAGATGAAAAAAAAAAAACAATAACAACTACAACAACACACACACACACACACACACACACACACACACACGCACACGCACACGCACACAGCAATTAAGACAACAGCAACAGCAGCCTTGGAAACCGTCGCTTGCCCTGACACCCCATCTGTTACTTCCCCTCCCCCCCTCCCCACCTCACCTCCCTCCCTCCCTCCCTCCCTCTCCTCCCCTCACCTCCCTAAGCCAGTGGGGAGGTTATATATCCCCCGATTCCCCCTCTC
The DNA here is from genome assembly GCF_017591435.1 of Portunus trituberculatus. NCBI lineage: Eukaryota > Metazoa > Arthropoda > Malacostraca > Decapoda > Portunidae > Portunus > Portunus trituberculatus. The sequence goes on along the minus strand of NC_059260.1, from coordinate 3,797,468 downwards.
CTCCCATTTCCTCTCCAGCCATCTCCTCCTTTCTTCTTCTTCCTCTTCCTCTTCCTCTTCCTCTTCCTCTTGTTCCTCCATTTACCTTCTTCTTCTTCTGTTTTTATTTACTTTCTTCTTCTTTCATTTAATTCCTTCATCTTTCATTTTCTTCCTCATTCACCTCCTCTCTTCTTTTCTTCTTCTTCTTCTTCTTCTTCTTCTTCTTCCTCTTGTTCCTTTATTTACTTCCCTCTTCCTCTTCTTGCTTCTTGTATTTGTCTTTTTTTTTTTTTGCTCTTTTTCATCCTCCTCCCTTTCTTCTCTCAATCATCTTCTCTTCCCCTTCCTCCTTCTTCTTCTTCTTCCTCTTGATCCTTCATTTACTTCCTTTTTCCTCTTTCTTGTTCTATTTGTAAGTTTTTTTCGTTCTCTTATTCTTCCTCTATTTCTTCCTCCGACCACCTCCTTTTCCTCTTTCTTCTGATTCCTTCTTCCTCTTCCTCTTCCTCCTCTTCCTTCATTTACTTCTTTCTATTCTTGCTCTTTTCTTCTCCTAAATCTCCCTCCTCTTCTTTCTCTCTCTCTTTCTTGTCTTCTTCTTCTTTTTCTTCTTCTTCTTCTTCTTCTTTTTATTTTTGTTTCTTTATTCTTCGTTCTTCGTGTTTCTCTTTCTATTCGTTAATCATTTTATTTTATTCTATTTTCATCCTTTTCCTGCTTCTTCTTACTTTTGTTCTCCTTTTTCCTTCTTCGTTTCTTCCTCCTCCTCTTTCGTAGTGTTCTTTATCTTCTTTTTGTCTTCCTCTTTCGTTTCTTCTTTCTCCTCCTCTTTCTCATTCTCCTTCTCTGTTTCTTCTTTTTCTTCCTTTCTTCTTTTTTATCTCCTTCCTCTTCTTCTCTCTTTCTCTTTCTAATTGAGTTTTGGTGTTGATTTCCGTTTTCATTCTTTGTTTCATTCTTTCTCATTTATCTCCTCCTCTTCCTCTTCTTCCTCCTCTTCCTTTCCTCCTCCTCCTTCTTCTTATTCTTATTCTCTATCTTCTGTTTTCGCTTTCTATACAAGTTCACTCCATTTTTTTCCTTCCTTCACCTCCTTTT
>NC_059260.1:3786388-3793888 GCF_017591435.1 Portunus trituberculatus | reverse complement strand
AGCGAAAGTTTGGATAAAATTTCAATTAACTTCTAATTAGCTGGGTGAAGGCGGCAGTGAAAACCGTGATGGGTGAAAAATTTGGCCAAGGACAAGTAGGTAATAGAGAGAGAGAGAGAGAGAGAGAGAGAGAGAGAGAGAGAGAGAGAGAGAGAGAGAGAGAGACACAAGAGAAGAATAGAAAGACTGACAAACAAACAGAAAATGAGAGAGAGAGAGAGAGAGAGAGAGAGAGAGAGAGAGAGAGAGAGAGAGAGAGAGAGAGAGAGAGAGAGAGAGAGAGAGAGACAGACAGGTAAAAATTGAGAAAGAGACACAAAAAAGAATAGAAAGACTGACAAACAAACAGAAAATCAGAGAGAAAAAGAGAGAGAGAGAATTATATCACAAAAACAAAAAACAGACAGACAGACAGACAGACAGACACACGGGTAAAACCACAGAATTTCACTACAAAACCTTGACACACAGACAGACAAACAGACAGACAGAACAGACAGGCAGAAAGACAGACAGACAGACAGTCAAACAGATAAATAAAACAAACTTACCAAATGAAAACAAAAAAGAAAAAAAAAAGAAAAAGAAGAAAAAACAAGCCATATTTTATTCCAAATGTAAAAAAAAAAAGTTAAAAAGTAAGAAAACAAGAAAAAGAAATAAAATATGAACTTTTTAACACCTTTCACCTCAGAACAGACCAGGTGAGATAATTAAAAGTTCAAATACCTGAGATTCCTTTACTCTCTCTCTCTCTCTCTCTCTCTCTCTCTCTCTCTCTCTCTCTCTCTCTCTCTCTCTCTCTCTCTCTCTAACTTTACCTGCCTATCTATCGAACTTATTATATTTTTCTTTACTTCCTTAACTTTCATTTCCTCTCTCTCTCTCTCTCTCTCTCTCTCTCTCTCTCTCTCTCTCTCTCTCTCTCTCTCTCTCTCGAAAACACAGGATATAAAAGAAAATGAATAAGTAATGATTCACTTTTACCAGACAAGACACACACACACACACACACACACACACACACACGTCGGAAAGAACTGTGTGTGTGTGTGTGTGTGTGTGTGTGTGTGTGTGTGTGTGTGTGTGTGTGATATAGAAGTCCATTAGCGTCCCGTGTAGCAATGATGCATAAGCCATTTCTTGTGAATCTGGAACACTTGCTAATGAGAGAGAGAGAGAGAGAGAGAGAGAGAGAGAGAGAGAGAGAGAGAGAGAGCTTTCCCTATCCTCTATTCATCAAGGAAGAAAACGTAATTCACTACCGAGACGAAAAGAAAAACGGAATGCCAAAGAAAATGCGTCAAATTTAGGGGATACTCATCAAAACCACTATATCCTCCACCACCTGCTCATATTCTTTTTCTTCTTCTTCCTCCTCCTCCTTCTCCTCCTTCTAGCTTGTCTCCCTCTAAGACAACAAAGGGAAAAAGTGAAAAGAGAGGCGTTGGACTGAAAATATTCTCCTTAGAACTGAAAAAATGCAGAGAAATGAGAGAATAAGATGTTTTAGACAGGGAGGAGGAGGAGGAGGAGGAGGAAGAGTAGAAGAAAAGGAAAAGGAAGAGGAGGAGGAAAAAGAGGAGGACATAGAAATAAAAACAGAAATAGAAAAAAATAAGACAAAAAAATACATTGCACACTTTCTCATCCCTCCCGCCTCTCTCTCTCTCTCTCTCTCTCTCTCTCTCTCTCTCTCTCTCTCTCTCTCTCTCTCTCTCTCTCTCTCTCTCTCTCTCTCTCTCTCTCTCTCTCTCTCTCGGATCATGCATACCCTCTCTCGGGATTGTCAGCAGCTACACTTAACCTTTCCCAGTCATCCCTAGGGCCTTCAGACAGCTCGGCTCTGCTTCTCCGCTGGGCTGTGTTTGTAAATCATTTCGCCCGAGAGCTCTTGTGTCCTTGCTACTGGTGGTGGTGGTGGTGGTGGTGGTGGGTGGAGCAGGAGGAGGAAGAGGATAATGATTAGGAGGAGGTGGAAGTCAGGAGTAAGAGAGAGAGAGAGAGAGAGAAATTTCAGACATTTTTACGATTGTAGCTATGAATAAATGGTTTCTAGTGAATATTAAAATTTTCAAGGGTTTTGTGATTATAATGATGGCTTAAAGGGTTGCAATGGAAGTAATGAGTGTTTTAAGGGGATTCACGACGCCAGTAACGAGATAACGAGCTTAAAATGTTTTAGTGTGGTTCCAAGAGTGTTTACATTGTTACAGTGATAATTTAACATAGATTCAGCTTATATGGGAAGAAAAATCCATTGAAAACACACTTAATAACTTCCGTGGCAATTTTTTAACACTCCTTACGAGAGAAAAAAAGATTCCCTCAAAACACGAGTCACGGTTCACTACTGCTTCACTGCGGAGATCGAGAGAACGTAAACAAACAGGCCTCGTTATATTTCAACACGTTTTTCCGCAGTTTTGAAGCAGAATTACAACATGACACGTTGGCTGAGCGTTCATGGGCACTTTACCTTGCTTCCTGGTGGTGCTGAGGCCTGGGATGTACCGCTGGTCACCTCAATGCACAGAAATAAAAGATTACCTCACTCTCCTCCATTGCCTTCCCGCTGTTCACTTTACTTCTCTCCGTTTTCTTCCCTTCGCAGCTTCGATTCCCGGTCTTTTTAATCGTCAACGCAAGTAAAGAGGAAAAGTCAAGGAAATCGTAAGGAAATAAACCAATAGGAATGATAGAAAAGAAAGAATGCAAGGATATAATTAGGAACAAGTTAACCCTTTCAGTACCATGACACATTTCCATATTGATTCTGTTTACTAATTGGTGATTTTATACAGCTTCAGAAATTTATGTGTGGGGATTTAAATAGTGAAGACTCTGGCCATTAATCTTCTGCCCTCCATAGACTCTTCCTAATGTTAATAAAATGGTCTAATCGTACACAAATCTCAACGTAAAAATGTGTCCCAGCACTGAACGGGGTTAAAAGGAAGTTATTGTGGTTCGCTCGTTCACACATTGATTTAACTGTAGAAACACTCCACAACATTACTCCAGCGAGAAAATGTGATGAAAAATTAAGCTAACGTACTATGTGTTACCCAAATAAGCTGTAGTGATTGTTTTGAGCGAATATCATTGAAGTGTTGAGGCAAAGGTATTGTTTTGTGTGTGTGTGTGTGTGTGTGTGTGTGTGTGTGTGTGTGTGTGTGTGTGTGTGTGTGTGTACTTCCTTATCGTATTTTGTAGTGCCATGTCTGATTAATTTGCTACCGTGTGATCCATGTACCTGTGTGTATGGCGTCTTGGGGTAATAAGTTTATCAAAGCAAATCAAAAGGTGTTGTTAATCCAGATATTTGTAATTAAGTTGTTAAATCACCAAAACTCTTTCACTCGCTTCTCTTATTGTTTGTGAAGACTTAATTGGCTTCACCTGTTTACCTGCATTAGTGGGAAAGTTACTCACCTGCCTTCACCAACCCCTTCAGTACTGGGATGCAATTTTACCTTGAGTTTTGAGTGTGATTATACGATTTTATTGACATTAGGAAGGGTCTATGGAGGTCAGAAGATTAATGACCACAGTTTTAATTCCCCACATGAGTTTCTGAAGCTGTATAAAATCACCAAATAGTAACCAAAATGAATATGGAAACGCGTCATGGTACTGAAGAGGTTAATGAATGGTGTAGTTTTAGAGACGAATAGTAAATAGAAGTGAGAATATTAAACACCGCATATTAGAGGCAGTAAAGGAAACCATAATCCACACCAAACATTTTCTAGTAAGCTTATTTACCTACCAAAAATAATGAACAGTGTGGCTTAAGAGAATAGGTCTACGTAAGGAAGGATGGAGGTTTCAAGACATTTGTCCCTATCTTTTGAGTAATTCGATCGGCTCTATAAGGAGACTGGCAACTGAATGGGGCTTTTTTTTTTATATTTTTGTTGCCCTTGGCCAGTCCTCCTCTCTTAGATAAAAAAATAGGAAGAAAAAATCAAACACAGTACAGCAGAGGCAAGGAAGCATACCATTACTTGCACCAATGTTGTCTTCGTTCATGTAAAGAAATAAATAAAAAAAGGAAACGTCACAACCAATGAGGAAAGAATTCAAAGCTGGATACGAAACTGAAAGCGAATGTAGGATGAGAAAGTTAAGGTTCAGAGAGAGAGAGAGAGAGAGAGAGGGAGGGAGAGAGCAGTACGCGGCTGGGTCCTCTTAACTCAACTCAATTCGTGAATCTCACAGAAAAACAACCTCGGAGTTTCAATGCGAGCAGCGTGGCGGGAATCTTACGAGCCCGAGCCAGCTTTCGTTTTGAGAGGCGGAAAAGGTGAGAAGGAAAAAAATGAAGGAAAAAACAAACTTCATAATCTTTCGTTTCTTTCCTCTTTAACACTTACTCATATTTCACTTCCCTTTATTTTTTTTTTTTTTTTTTTTTTTTGCTGTGTCACGTGTTTTCTGTGTGTTTAGTGCAAAGTGAAGGGAGGAGGAAAAGGTGAGAAAGAGGAAAACTTAGGGAAAGAAACAGTTACCGTGCTCCCTCCTCACCACACACACACACACACACACACACACAAGAGGGAGTGTTGTCACAGTGTTTCTGGCTCGGGGTTTACGTGAAGCCAAAAGCAAACTGTTAGTGTGGAGAGCAAGAAGTTTACGTTGAATCAATACACGCAACAGAACTGCAGGAGGAAGGAGGAGGAAAAGAGGAGGAGGAGGAGAAGGAGGAGGAGGAGGAAATGGAGCAGCAGGAGGTGAAAGAGGAGGAAGGAGAAAGAGGAAACACTTCGCTATATTACTGCGATAACTGTTTGTAGTAGTCATAAAATAGTAAAGATAGATGATATTACAACAATTATAGCAACAGCAATAGCAACAACGACGATGACAAAAACAACAAAGATTAGACTCTGTTCACGAACGTTAAAGACACAAGCCACTCCTTCACGGCGGAGCTTGGCGGGCTCTCCTTCAGTCCCTATTGTGTGGCTCATCCTTACGTGACGCGGCTGTGACGCTTAACTATGCACAGACTGTAACCACCATCCAACCTGCAGTTCTCTCGTTTTGCTTAACACACACACACACACACACACACACACCAGTCAGTACAAGCTCTGAGATCTTTCCGTACGAGAGCGGCTGGTTGGGTGACCAGCTGACGACCGTAGGTGAACACACACACACACACTTTACAGCAGACGACCGTAGGTGAACACACCCACCCACACACACACACATACACAGCAGACGACCGTAGGTGAATCACACATACACACACACACACGGGGAAGTGAAGTGGGTGGGAGTGCAATGATATCACCGTGGTGGCCGCACAACACGGAATACTTGGCGCTCTGTCCCGTCCTGTCAAGCTCACCTTTGCCTGCTCCGTCTCGCCGCCAAGGTGACGACTCCCCGTCTCTCTCCTTCAGCATTTAGAGTAATGTTTAAGGTTTTCAAGGCGTTTCTTGGTGTTTTCAGACTCGGGTGTACAGGAGGAGGAAGAGGAAGAGGAGTTGGAAGGAAGAGGAGGAGTGTGAGGGGGAAGAGGAGGAGGCGGAGCCACGGAGGAGAGGACGAAAAAAAACATTTTGGGCGAATATCATGACTTTGTTCTTTGTTGGTGATGGAGAGAGCAATGTTTTGACCTCTGATCTGTTGTTAGAAGACTGTGACAAGTTGTGGTGCGTGATGGAGTTTGTCCTAGCGGTGTTTTTGGTTTGTGTGTAAAATGACGTTTTTGTCATTTGATATATTATGACTTTTTGTGAGCACAGCTGGAGTTGTCTTGGTGTGTGATCTGAGACTGGAAAAATATAAGAAGTGTAAATCAAGTGTTAATGTTCAATAAAATCTTGTCTAGCAATGTGTATTTTTAAATTCAAAATAAATTCATTGCCAAATGAAAAATATTATTTTCTCTCCACGGCAAGGAATTTGCGTTTTCTTTATTGATACGGAAAGTGAAAATTTTTAATGTTTAGAAAATGGAATGTGATGAAGGCTGGCTGTGTTTTGTTCCTCGGGACGGTGGTGTGTTGGTGGCGCCGTTCGTAAAACTTACACACGGATCTTTAGAAACTTCGTCGCTAATACTGCGTTCGGTTATCTTTTTATATTTTAGTTATTAGTTAAAGTAAACCTCGAGTCAGAATTTGTTATGCATTTCAGTATGTGGGTCTTCTTTCTTTTCGTCATTTTCAAAATGAATTACGTTACGTAAATATAGCGCCGAGGACGAACATCTTCCCTGCCTCCCTCCCGCTCTTCACATCAACATCCAGCAAACCTTCCCGGTGTGTTCGGTCGCAGAGACGATGAAAAGCCAACGTTAACCACGAGAATATGTAAATAGGCCCAGATTACCAAAAATAATGATGAAGTGAAGTGATGCAGTCCCGTTCTGAGCGCCCACGGAAACATGACAACACAGACTCAGGACCCAGACCGAGACTTTCCTCTCTCTCTTTCTCGTCAGTGATTCTCTCTATATGTAAGGTTTGCCGGGCATTTACAGGTATTTATGAGACTAATGTGCATAATTATGGTTGTAGGAGAAGGTGTAGATAAGAAATGGAGGAGAAGGAGGAAGAATGCAGGAATAGTGAAGTGAAAAGAGGAGTGGAGAGTGATAGTAGTAGTAGCAAGAAGAAAAGGAAGGAGTTTAGGACAATTAAGGTAGGAGGAATGAAGGAAGAGAGTTAGTGTGTTCAGGACAATTGCACATGTTTTTTTCCTTATTGAAATGCTTAACTGTTGACAATTCTACCACCGCCATCACATACCCTTACCACCACCACCACCACCATCCTCACCACCATCATCATCCTCACCACCATCACCATCCACACGTAACTCTCTTCTTGCTGATCGTTGTATCCATTTTACTTCTATTTTAATCATTCCTTTGTATTCCTCTTCTCAAATAGTTTATCACAATTTCTTGATTTATTTTCTTTACACGAGTTACCGTTTCAGTTGAGGAAAGAGAATGGGAAGCCGAGGATGGTAAGAAATCGAGGCATTTTACGAAAGCGGCTAACCGGAGTATTTGACAGCGCTACTATTTTACTGTATTGTAGTGACTAGCGACACTTCTCAGGCCTTTCCCGTCACCAGGAGACAAGGTAAAGTCCCCCTACATACTCAGATGCCGTGTCATGTCAGGGTTAAGCGTCAAAACTGCAAAGAAAGACGTTAAAATGTGGTGAGGCTTTTTTGTTTACATTCTAGCAAGTGTTGGATTGATGGTGAAATGCTGGGTGTATTTAGAAGCAATATTTTACCTGTTTAGCAGTGTTCTCATAGGCCACGGAGGTTACAAGTGGTGTTTTGTGGTGTCTATGTGTACTAGTAACGTAGAAGTCCCGTTAAAGTGTCATTTTAATTACGAAAACGCCGTTGAAAGTTAATCGTCTCGAGAAAACGTGATATTTTTCTACCGGTGACTGAAAGAAATATTTTTACTCCTGCGTTTCTCTATTGCATTACTACTACTACTACTACTACTAC
>NC_059260.1:3776388-3781388 GCF_017591435.1 Portunus trituberculatus | reverse complement strand
GGCAAGGAATTTATGGGAGAGTAAATAGAGAATAGAGTTCTTTATAATTCAGGACCTTCCTTACCCTACAGTGGAACCAAATGTCTCTTTTCAATTGCCCTGGGAACCTAGAGAGAGAGAGAGAGAGAGAGAGGAGAGGGAGAGGGAGGAAGGGTAAGTGAGAGATGGAGAAAGGGAGAGGAAAGGTTAAGGGAGACATAATAGGGTTAGAATAAGGTATAAAAATGGTAAGATGAGAGAGAGAGAGAGAGAGAGAGAGAGAGAGAGAGAGAGAGATACAATATAGTCTTCTGTAGTTTATAGACACGTTCCAAATTGTGTCATTAGTATGTTTGCTATTTTCTCTCTCTCTCTCTCTCTCTCTCTCTCTCTCTCTCTCTCTCTCTCTCTCTCTCTCTCTCTCTCTCTCTCTCTCTCTCTCTCTCTCTCTCTCTCTCTCTCTCTCTCTCTCTCTCTCTCTCTCTCTCTCTCTCTCTCTCTCTCTCTCTCTCTCTCTCTCTCGGAACTAACCGATACCATTAACTTTAGCAGGTGGAGGAGGAGGAGGAGGAGGAGGAGGAGGAATACATAGGAATACATAGGAAAGACGAGTGACAGGAGGCCTTGCGACCTATAACGAGGTCACTCGTTTACTAAACTACACGTACAGAAGCTACATACTTAGTAGGAGGTAAGGATAGAACAGATGAAGCTCCTCCCCACCCACCAATCCCTCCGGCGTCACCCGGCAGGAAATAAGACGAAAAATACACCCCGACTGTTGAGAAGGACAATCGGGGAAATTTATACAGGAAAGATGGGAAAAGAGAGAGTACTAATGGAACTACTACTATCGCTAAGAAAAGAGGTATCTAGTGTAACTACTACTATCGCTAAAAGAAAAAAAATTATCGGAAACCATTTTCTTTATAAAACTTGTCTAATTTACTTTTGAACGTAGCTACCGTGTTAACTTGGACGACGGACGCTGGCAGCTTGTTCCAGTGTTCAACTATTCTTACGTTAAAAAAGTTTCTTCGCAAATCAGTATTAAATCGCTGTCCTTTAAGCTTCAAGCCGTTATTTCTCGTTACTGATTGCGAAAGCTCAAAAAGATTTTCATAATCGATCTTATCTATATTTTTAAGTATTTTAAACGTTTGAATGAGGTCACCTCGGATGCGACGATCTCTGAGGGAGAACATGTCTAGTCTTTTGAGACGTTCTTCATATGACAGGCCACGTATTCCGGGGATTAGTTTCGTTGCTCGTCTTTGAACGCTCTCTAATTTATTTATGTCTTTTTGATAACATGGAGACCAGAACTGAACCGCATATTCCAAATGTGGTCTCACTAATGACGTATAGAGACGCGTTATGACTTCAGGTGTTTTATAGTCAAAATTACGTGCGATAAATCCTAAAACAGTGTTAGCTTTACGACTAGCGGCCGAACACTGTGCAGCAGCAGAGGAGGAGGAGGAGGAGGAGGTAGGGAGGCGGTTGTGGTTGTAAATAGTTTAGCTTCACCTGATTAACATTTCATGCCAGATGTTGTCAAGGTTAGGTTAGGTTAGGTTAGAGAAGGTAAGGATAGGTTAGGTTAGGTTAGGTTAGGTTAGGGAAGGTTAGGGAGCATATCATTAGTTAATATTATTGTTGTAATTTTTTTTGTTGTTGTTGTTATTGTTGTTTTTCCTGATGCTGGTATTGTTATTATCACTCTCCTCCTCCTCCTCCTCCTCCTCCTCCTCCTCCTCCTCCTCCTCCTCCTCCTCCTCCTCATCATCATCATCATCATCATCATCATCATCATTCCTAACCAAACCATTGATGAACCGACTAATTAATTTTGCTTCCCAAGTAAAAGAAAAAAAAATTCCCTATCGAGCAATTTTTTTTCACAACAAAGGCACGCAAAAAAAAAAAGAAAAGAAAAAAAAAACTTTTTTAATCCCCATCGAACAGTTTTTTCACACCAAATGCACGCAAAAAGAAAAGAAGACAAGAAAAAAAACGAAACGAGAAAAAAACCGGTAGAATTTACACGTAATATTTTCACGTAACACAATTTTTCCTTTACTCTGCAACATGAGGCAGAGTACATCCCTAATACCCTAATACCCTGAAGCGCACAGGTGTTTGCAGGTGGAGGCTTAAAGGAGGATAATATTTCTCTCTACACAACATTAAAACTTTCCATGTCTCTTACGTATCTACATTTACGCCATTTGTAACCACGTACCTTATAAACACGTGGCTCAGGTGTCTCTCAGGTGTATCTCAGGTGTTCTCAAATCCTTAGGTGTTTATTTAGAGTAGTTTTATATAAGGAGTCAAGTTGTTAGAGGTAATAATTTTTTTCATCTTTTATTTTTTTTTGTAAACTCTGGAACTCTTTGTCTGCCTCTGTATTTCCATCTACCTGTGTGTGTGTGTGTGTGTGTGTGTGTGTGTGTATTAAATGTTCTGTAACTCATAATCCATCTATTGTATATTTGTTTGATGGTACTCGGAATAAATCAATCCAATCCAATTAATACCTGTGAACTGAACTCATTTAAAAAGCGAGGTTTCAAGACATTTATCCCATTCATTTGGCTAACTTTCTTGATCCTGTTCGGGGGCTGGTATCTCAGTGGGCCTTTTTTGTTTTTTATATAGATTTTGTTGTCCTTAACCAGATTTCTCTCTATTATCTTAGTTAGCCCTTTTTTATATAGTGTTTGTTTCCATTGGTCGGTTTTTCCTCTCTTATATGAACGACCTATAAGAACATGAAGGGAAATGATAATGAAAGAGGAAAAATGTGTTGACCTTGAGGGAGTGTAAGTCATAGGAAAGAGGAAATATAGAAGCAAACAGAGATTCCAGAGTTTAGGAGAGAAAGAGATGAATGTTTAAGAATTGGTCAGTTTTCTTTCTTGTCACGTGTAAACTAATTCCCTTCCCTCTTTTTTATTCATTTTTTTTCTAGTGATAGCTGAAAGGGAAGGAGGAAATATACAAGCAAACAGAGAATTCCAGAGTTTAGGAGAGAGAGAGAGAGAGAGAGAGAGAGAGATGAATGTTTAAAAATTGGATACTTTCTTCTTTCTCGTCACGTTTAAATTAATTGGCTTTTTCCCTTTTTTTATGCATTTATTTTTTCATGCATTTATTTTATTTATTTTTGTAAGTAATAGCTGAAAAGGAAGGAAATACAGAAGCGCAATAAAATTTTTGAGTTTAAGAGAGAATGGGATAAATGTTTTGGAATTTGTTACTTTTCTTTCTTGCTTTGTGTAAACTAATTCCTTTTTCCTCTTTTTCATTCAGTTTTTTTTAGTAATAGCTGAAGAGGAAGGAAGAAGTATAGAAGCAAACATGGAATTCCAGAGTTTATCAGAAAAAGAGATGAATGTTTGAGAATTGGGAAGTTTTTTCTTTCTTGCCACGTGTAAACTAATTCCCTTCCCTCTTTTTTATTCATTTTTTTAGTAGTGGCCGAAAAGAAAGGAGGAAATATAGAAGCAGACAGAATTCGGGTTTCTCAGAGAAAGTGAAGAATGTTTTAAAATTGGTAACTTTTTTTCTTTCATGCTTTGTGTAAACTAATTCCCCTTCCCTCCTTTTTATTCTTTTTTTATTTTTGTTTTAGTAATTTAGTAAAAGGAAGGAGGAAATATAGAACATGGAATTCCAGACTTTAAGAGACTTCGGGACAGTAGCGGGGCTTCATGAGACGGTGACGTGGAGGGTTCATGAGACGGTGACGTGGAGGGTTCATGAGACGGTGGCGTGGAAGGTTCACGAGACGGTGACGTGGAAGGGAGGTGACGAACGAGGTAACAAGCGGAGGAGGGGATGGTAGTGGAGTATGTTACGGGCGGGCTGTAACATTAGTCATTGAAGGGATGAGTGTTAATGAGATATGGATTGGTAGAAAAACAGGACATTATTATTATTATTATTATTATTATTATTATTATTATTATTATTATTATTATTATTATTATTATTTTAGATATATAAGTGACTAGAAGGTTAATAGAAGTGGAGTAACAATAATAAAGTTAAAGATAGAGAAACATTACTCTCTCTCTCTCTCTCTCTCTCTCTCTCTCTCTCTCTCTCTCTCTCTCTCTCTCTCTCTCTCTCTCTCTCTCTCTCTCTCTCTCTCTCGTGGTGTTTAGTGTCACGCGAATTAGAGCCGTGTGTTCGTGTGTTGGTACCGTGACTGGCACATCCATTAGGAAAACAAGGATGTCACACACACACACACACACACACACACACACACACACACACACACACACACACACATACATTTTCTACATACCTTTCAACAATCCCTAATTAATTTCATCGGAATGCAAACACTGTGAAATTATGCTAACTAAAAGGAACTTGTGCAAACAGAGAGAGAGAGAGAGAGAGAGAGAGCGGGGGGGCGATTCATCAGCTCGTATTACATGGTTGCCAACATTTCCGTGACTATTCAAACCCTCAACTAAAGAAAATGGGACGATTATTTGATAGTTATACAGATAGATAAGTAGATAGATAGATAGATAGATAGATAGATAAATAAATAGATAGGTGGATAGATAGATAGATAGGTAGAGAGAGATAGATAGATAAATTAATGGATAGCTAGATAGATAGATAGATAGACAGACAGATAAATAAAAAAATATATCGTTGGTAGTTAAGTAGATAGATAAAGACACAAACAGACAAACTGAAATAGATAAAGACAATTAGACACATAAACATAGATAAATAGACAGATAGAAAGATGAACCAAGAAACAGATTAATAGATAGATTAATAGAACAGATAGATAGATAGATAGACACAGTTGGGAGGTGATTAGTTGGTAGGTAATCAGCAGGTAAATGATTAAGTGTAGGGGAATAAAAGTAAGAGAGGGAAGCAAGAGAGCATTACATTATTTTTCATTGAGAGAGAGAGAGAGAGAGAGAGAGAGAGAGAGAGAGAGAGAGAGAGAGAGAGAGAGAGGGGAGAGTTGATGTTAG
>NC_059260.1:3756388-3768888 GCF_017591435.1 Portunus trituberculatus | reverse complement strand
TTTAGACGAGATTAAGTTAGGTTAGGTTAGTTTTCGTGTCTTACTATCTTAGGTTAAGTTATGTTTGATCAATCTTGTGTTTTGCTTAAGTTAGGTTAGGTTATATTATTGTTAGGTAAAGTTAGATAAAGTTAGGTTAGGTTAGGTAAGGTTAGGTTAGATTATTGTTAGGTAAAGTTAGATTAAGTTAAAAAAATGCAATGTGCAAAGGTTAGTGAAGTGAGTCAGCTCCCTCAAGTGGTGACGCAACGTGTGTGTGTGTGTGTGTGTGTGTGTGTGTGTGTGTGTATCGATGTGTGGAACTAATGTGCTTCAGTTTATAGTTGAAGTAGGGCAACCAATTCTACTTTCTTTTCTGGTTTTCTGTTTGTCTGAGTGTCTGTCTGTTTATTTGTTTTCACCTCTTTCCTTCTGTTTATCTTTATACTTTTCTCTGTCTGTCTATCTGTTTGTCTCTGTCTCTTTATCTACCTGTCTGTCTGTCTTTCTGTCCTGTCTATATCTGTGTACATTTTCCTGTTTGTCTTTTTATCTATCTGTCTGTCTGTCTGTTTATCTGTCTCCGTTTTACTGTCTATGTCTATCTATCTGTCTATCTATCTGTCTGTCTGTCTGGTTTTTTTAGTAATTTTGTATTTATGTGTTTTTTTGCATATCTGTGTTCGTTTATCTCTTTATCTATCTATTAAATGTCTGTCTGTCTGTCTGTTTGTTTCATTATTTTGTGATATGAATTTTGCATATCTCTATTGCTTTATTTATTTATTTATTGGTATTTATTGATTGGTTTATTCATGCATTCCTTTTTCACTAATTAGTGGTTGAAAACTAAACTAATTTCACTCATTTACCTTGTTTCATTACCAGTGTGTGTGTGTGTGTGTGTGTGTGTGTGTGTGTGTGTGTGTGTAACAGACATAAACAACACACAAATAACTAAACACAGAAATATTTTGGCTGGCTAAACTAATGTACGTATGTAAATATGTGTGTTTGTATGTATGTATGTATGTATGTATGTATGCATGTGTGTATGTATGTGTGTATGTACGTGCATTAATTCCACAACAAAGGTAGATAAATCAGAAACGTGAGGCTTAATTGGAATGATTCTTTACCTGTGCTGACTTAAAAAGATTGAGAGAGAGAGAGAGAGAGAGAGAGAGAGAGAGAGAGAGAGAGAGAGAGAGAGAGAGAGAGAGAGAGATTCCTTAAATTAAAATAAAAGTAGGTAAATGATTAAGTGTTTGTCTGAATAAATGAGTGAGTGAGTGAGTGAGTGAGTGAGTGAGTGAGTGAGTGAGTGAGTGAGTGAGTGAGTGAGTGAGCAAGTGAATGAAAAGACATGAAGAGGCTGAAATAAATAACCCAGCATTTATTTGGTCGTCAGGTTTTAATATTTTAGTAGTTGAATTTATCTTGCAGTTTAAATTACTGGTATTTTTATCTATTTACTTATTCTACTCCTCCTCCTCCTCCTCCTCCTCCTCCTTTTTTTTTTTTTTTCTTCTTTTTCATTTTCTCCTTTTTTTCGTTTCGTTTCATATTTTCTTCGTTTCTCGTTTGTTTTACTTTTATTTGTGTTGGTTTTGGTTCATTATTCTTTTCTTTTCTTTTTTATTATCGTTTCCTTCGTTTCTTTCTTACTTATTCTCTTCATCGTCTTCTATTTTTACATTATCTTCGTTTTCTTTATCTTTTCGTTTTTTGTCATTCTCTTCTACTACTACTACTACTACTACTACTACTACTACTACTACTACTACTACTACTACTACTACTACTACTACTACTACTACTACTACTACTACTACTACTACTCTAAATACCCCACACACATTATTTCAAGTACATCACCCGACCACACACACACACACACACACACACACACACACACACACACACACACACACACACACACACACACACACACACCTACACCCACCCACACCTAGACTCTTTCACACCTTCGCTACACCCCCGACATGAACCTCCCGCGCCACACCCACTGCTTCTGACATTCTACACCCAGTACACACACTTCCCCTTTCTCTACCACGCCCCTTTCTCCTCATTCTTCTAGCGAGACCCATTAACATTAACCCCCCATAACACACACATAGACAGACAGACACACACACAGGTAGGCAGACAGGTAAGGAGGAATACACACACACACACACACACACACACACACACACACACACACACACACACACACACACACACACACACACACACACACGTCATTCTTTCTCTTTCTCTCTGTCTCATTCTGTCTGTCTATCTGTCTGTCTGTCTGTCTGTCTCTATCTTTCTCTGTTTCTCTCTGTTTCTCTCTGTCTCTCTCTGTTTCTCTCTCTCTCTCTCTCTCTCTCTCTCTCTCTCTCTCTCTCTCTCTCTCTCTCTCTCTCTCTCTCTCTCTCTCTCTCTCTCTCTCTCTCTCTCTCTCTCTCTCTCTCTCTCTCTCTCTCTCTCTCTCTCTCTCTCTCTCTGGAATTACATCGTCTCTCGTAATTATAAAAGGAAATATGTTGAAGATATTTTGTTTACCAGAGAGAGAGAGAGAGAGAGAGAGAGAGAGAGAGAGAGAGAGAGAGCCCCAATATATACATTCCATTTCGCTTCATATACATAAGAATTTTTAATGTAGCGAGCTGATGTATTCTGGTTAAAACATGTTATTAATGAGATACATTTTACATTTTACTTTCAAAGCGCGCTGTGCTTGTTTTGTATTAACGAGAAATGCGTTTTATTCAGACAAGACGGGACTCCCTGGTGTGTTGCTACTTTCCTAACCTAACCTAACCTAACCTAACCTGGCATTTCCTAACCTAACCTAACCTAACCTAGTATTTCCTAACCTTTTCCTAACCTAAACTATCCTAACGTAACCTAACTTAACCCCAACCCAACCCAACCCAACCTAACCCAACCTAACCTAACCTTAACTTAACCTAACCTAACCTAACCTAACCTAACCTAGCATTTCCTAATATTTCCTAACCTTTCCAAAATTTATCTAACCTTTCCTAACCTTCCCTAACCTATGCTAACCTAACCCAACCCAACCTAACCTAATATAACCTGATTTGATCTAATTTCAGACAAGGTGGACAGATAGAACTCCTTAGACTATTACTTCAATAATGAAAATACCCTTAAAAACCCCAATAATTTCCACTACAATCTCTCAAACTCTTGGAAACCACTAGAATCTTCACTAAAACTTGTAAAACTATCAATGAAATAATGGAAACACTCTTAAAAACCCCAATAGCTTTCAATAAAGTGACTGGAACCTATTAAGCTCTTAAAAACCCCAATTATTTCCACTACACTATCACAAACTATCACTAAAATCATGAAGATACACTTGAAAACCCCATTAACATTTACTACATCCTGTTAAACTATCACTAGAACCATGAAAACACCCTTAAAAACCCCAATAACTTACACTCTACCTTCTCAAACTCTTGGAAACGACCAGAAATTCCTCTACACTCTCTTAAATTATCACTAGAACCATGAAAACACCTTTAAAACCCCAATAATGTAAATTGTACCCTCTTAAACTCTTGGAAACCACTATAAATTTCACTACACCCTCTTAAACTACCACTAGAACCATGAACACACCCTTGAAAATCCCAATAACTTACATTACATCTTAAACTATCACTGAAACCATGAAAACACTCTTAAAAACCCCAATAATCTAAATTCTACCCTCTTAAACTCTTGGAAACCACTATAAATTTCATTACACCCTCTTAAACTACCACTAGAACCATGAACACACCCTTGAAAATCCCAATAACTTACACTACATCTTAAACTATCACTGAAACCATGAAAACACCTTTAAAAACCCCAATAATTTAAACTTTACCCTCTTAAACTCTTGGAAATGACTATAAATTTCACTACACCCTCTTAAACTACTACTAGAACCATGAACACACACTTGAAAACCCCAATGACCTCCACCACACCCCGTTAAAAGTCAAACAAGGATGCCAAAACTCATAAGCATTGTGATCTTTGTGTGCCGAGAAATATAAGGCAAAAAGAAGCTTGGAAAAAAGAGAAACTGGTTAGGAACACATCACACACACCCAACCTGTCTGACCCCATACTTGAAGCTGCACTTTGACATATTGGTTCTCCAGCCCTTCTCCTGTCACTACTGCTTACTACTACTATTACGACTACCACTATTTCTACTACTTCATGACTTCTCTTCCAGGTAGTGCCCCTCTCCATGACCAGCTAGCAACACCCTCGTTTTTTCGTGTGTGTTTGAGTTTGGTGTTGTAATTGTGACTAGAAATCTTTAAAATGTGTGTTGATTATTATTTTGTGTGTGTGTGTGTGTGTGTGTGTGTGTGTGTGTGTGTGTGTGTGACGTGGAAATATGTTGAAATTATGTTACATTTGTTGTCGTTGTTTTTAGTGGATGTTGTGAGTGACGGGCGGTGTTTTGTGGTTTATTTATGAAGTTTGTTGAGTGTTTCTGATTATTATTGTTACATTTTATTACGATTTGATTTATATATTTTTTTTTTTTCGTTCTCATTTTACATTACGTTTGGTGCTTATTCTCTTCTAGTTTTTTCCTTTCCTTGGTTCTACTTTCTCTCTCTCTCTCTCTCTCTCTCTCTCTCTCTCTCTCTCTCTCTCTCTCTCTCTCTCTCTCTCTCTCTCTCTCTCTCTCTCTCTCTCTCTCTCTCTCTATTCCTTCGCTTTTTTCTTCGCTTTCATTATTATTTATTAGTCTTTCTATCTCTTCCTTCTCTCCTTCCTTACGTTAATATTTGTTGTTATCTCTCTCTCTCTTTCCTTCTCCTCCTTCTCTTTTACTCCCTTTCATTATTATTCATTACTGCTTCCCTCTCTCTAATCATTCTCTCTCCGTCTCTCTTTCTCCTTCGCTTTCATTATATTTGTTCCTGTTCCCTCCTCCTCTTCCTCCTCCTCCTCCTCCTCCTCCTCCTCTTCTTCACACTTTCATTAAATTTACACGTTTTCTCTTACTTTCTCTTTCCTTCGTTTCCACTGCATTCCAACACCGAATGAGGGAGAGAAGGAGGGAAGGAGGGAATGAGGACACAGTGAAGGACATTTGGTGGTGGTCAAGGAATGGAGTGAAGGAATGAAGGAGGGAAGGAAAGAAGAAGTGAAGAAGTAAACGAATGAAGGAGAGAATGATCAAATAAGCAAAAGTCATGAAGGAATGAAAGACGGAGAGAAGGAGTAAAGGAGAGAAGGAGTTTAGGAATGAAGGAAGATGCAATACAAAAGCAAGTTCCTTCATTGTGTTCTCGTGTATAATGCATTTTTGTTCTTTTTCAGAGAGAGAGAGAGAGAGAGAGAGAGAGAGAGAGAGAGAGAGAGAGAGTTACCTAAGCGGAAACTTATCTGAGGTTGTTACACATAACGACTTGCTATTTGCTTGTAACGAGGGGGGTTGGGGAGATGGGAAGGGAGGGAGGGAGAGGGGAGGGAGGGGAGGGAGGGGAAGAAGGAAGGAAAGGGAAGAGGGGGGCAGGTGTGTGGAGGATAGGCTGACGGAGGGCTATTTAGAGTGATAGGGGGAAATGGGGAGAGGGGAAAGGGGAGAGGGGAGGAGAGAGAGAGAGAGAGAGAGTGAGGGGAAAGAGGTATCACGGTTAGATTAAGACTGTGTGTGTCTTGTGTTTGTCTCTCTCTCTCTCTCTCTCTCTCTCTCTCTCTCTCTCTCTCTCTCTCTCTGAACTTACTAGGTAATTAGTGACTCATATTTTGGCTCCCTAACTTCACCTCCTCATTCTTCTCAGGGGGGGTAGGGGGGTGTTGTGGGTGTGGGGGAGGGGGTGTTGAGGGGAAGGGGATGGTGGTGGTGGTGGCAGTGGTGGTGGTGTTGGTACTGTTCATGCTTCTTCTTCTTCTTCTTCTTCTTCTTCTTCTTCTTCTTCTTCTTCTTCTTCTTCTTCTTCTTCTTCTTCTTCTTCTGAGTTATTGCCATCACCACCACCACCACCACTACTACTACTACTACTACTACTACTACTACTACTACTACTACTACAATCATCACCATCATATCCACTTTTTATACCACCACCATCAGCCTCCTCCTCCTCCTCCTCCTCCTCCTCCTCCTCCTCCTCCTCCTCCTCCTCCTCCTCCTCCTCCTCCTCCTCCTCCTCCTCCTCCTCCTCCTCCTCCTCCTCCTCCTCCTCTGACGGCATCCTGATACATTCCACACACACACACACACACACACACACACACACACACACACACACACACGAAGAGCCTGGCCAAACTTTGATCTCCTGGGAACACTTCCGGGTTTCCTTCGCTACCGGAAGAAAGGAAGAAGCGCCAAGCCTTTTTTTTTGGGGAGGGAGAAAGAAGCAGAAAAGAAAATAAATAAATAGAAATCGAAAAAAACACGGAAGCAGAAGAGGGAGAAGAGAAAAATGAAGTTAATGGAGAGCTAGATAGAAGAAGAAAGCAAAAGATACGATGACTTTTTTTGGAAGGAGAAAGAAGCAAAGAGAATAGAAATAAGTAGAAATAAAATAAAGGCCAGAATTGTGTAAAAAATTGAAAAAAAAACGGGAGAAGAAAAATAAGAGAAAAATGAAGATAATGGAAAGCTAAAAAGAAAAAAAAAGATAATACTTGTTTTTTTTTTTTGGAAAGGAGAAAGAAACAGAGAGAAAAGTAAATAGATAAAAATAGAAAACAAAAAATACCAGATTGTGTAAAGATAGAAAGGAAAAACTGAAACAAAAGAGAAATATGAAAAAAAATTGACGTTGAAACAGAAAGAAAACTAAATAAAATAGAACGAAAGACGAGATTGTGTAAAAATAAAAAAATAAAAAACGGAAGGAGAAGAAAAATAAGAGAAAAATAAAGTAAATGAAAAGCTTAGAAGAAAGTTACAGATACATTTTTTTTTTTGAGAAAGAAGCAGAAAGAAAAAAATTAACAAAAAAGAAATAGAAAGAAGGATAAGATTATATAAAATTTGAAGGAGAAACGGAAGAAGAGAAATAAGAGAAAAATGAAGTAAATGGAAAGCTAAAATGAAGAAGAAAACAAGAATAACGAATATTTTTGGAGGGAAAAAAGAAGCAGAAAGAAAAATAGATAGATGAAAATAGAAAAAAAAGAACCAGATTGTGTAAAACATGGGAAGAAAATGGAAGTAGAAGAGGAATATGAAAGAAAGATAAATAAAAATGATAAAAATAAATAAAGATAGAACGAAGGACAGAATTGTGTAAAAAATTGAAGGAAAAACGGAAGGAGAAGAAGAATAAGATAAAAATGAGTTAATTGAGATTTAAAAAGAAGAAAACAAGAAATATTAATACTTTTTGGAGGGAGAAAAGCAGAAAGAAAAGTAAATAAATAAAAATAGAGTAAAAGGACTAGATTCTGTAAAAAATGAAAAGAAAAACGGGATTAGAAGAGAAATAAGAGAAAATTAAGTTAATGGAGACCTAAAATAACAAAGAAAAGCAAAACTACGAATCTTTGAGAGAGAGAGAAGGAAAGAGAAAAAATAGATAAATTGAGGTAAAAACAGAACGAAGGAGCAGATTGTGTAAAAAAAATGAAAAAAAAAAAAGGAAGCAGAAGAAGAAATGAAGTTAATGGCATGTAAGAAAAAAGAAAAAGAAAAAGAAAGAAATGTGAATCCTTTTCTTGAGAGGGAGAAAGAAGCAAAAAAGAAAAAAAATAAACATAAATAGACAAAATTATGTAAAGACAGAAAGACAAACGGAAAGAAAAGAAAAATAAGAGAAAATTAAGTGAAATGAAAGCTAAAAGGAAGGAGATAGCAAGAAATACGATTACATTTTTGGAAAGAGAAAGAAGCAGAAGGAAAAAAAAAAAATAGAAAAACAAAAATTGAAGGAAAAACGGAAGCAGAAGAAAATATAAAAAATTGAAGTTAATTGAGAGTTAAAATGAAGGAGAAAGCAATAAATACGACTTTTTGAGAGAGAGAGAGAGAGAGAGAGAGAGAGAGAGAGAGAGAGAGAGAGAGAGAGAGAGAGAGAGAGAGAGAGAGAGACCAGAAACGAAAAAAAATATAGAGATTGTGTAAAGATAGAAAGAAGAAAAAGGAAAGAGAAGAGGAATAAGAAAATAATAAACTTAGGAGAAGCACAAAAATATATGTACTAATTTGTTTATTCATTTATTATATTTTCTCTCTGTGTCTCTCTGTTCATCATATTTCTTTACTTATATTTTTGTAGTTATGTTATTAGTGTATTAGAAGAGTTTATAAGCAGAATGACTAATAAAGAATGGATAAGATAAAGGAAGGAAATAGTAATACAAAATAGATAAAAAAGGTAGAATATTGAGATGAAGGAAGCAATGAATGAAGTGAAAGAAGTGATGGGAAGAATTAGAAAGAAGTGAATATATTTTTTTTCATATTTTGTTTTATTATTCACGTATTTTTTATCATTTATCTATTTTATTTATCTATTTATCTTATTTTGCTTATTTATTTATTTTATCTTGTTTATCTGTATTTTGTTGACCTATTTTGTCTTTGCCTATCTATTCATTACTTTTTATTTAGTTAGTTAGTTATTTGTGTGTGTGTGTGTGTGTGTGTGTGTGTGTGTGTGTGTGTGTGTGTGTGTGTGTGTGTGTTGCTTAATGAATCATCTCCTCATTAGCTGAAGAAGAAAATGTACACCAGAAATTTCTCCAAAACTAAAGAAAACATATTTATGAAACATTTTTTTTCTTTTTCTTTTTCTCTTTTCTTTTGGTGGTGATTCACTTTGAGATTCTTTGACTTTCATCTTGCAGACTAATTAAATATTTTCGTCTCCATTGCTGCTGTTGTTATTTTTGTAGTAGTTGTTGTTGTTGTTGTTGTTGTTGTTATTAATTTTGTTGTTATTCTTAATGTTTTTATTGTTTTTCATTAGTATTGTTGTTTTTGTTTTGTTTCATTATCACCATCATCATAACCACCATCACCACCACCACCACCACCACCACTGTCGTTAGATACATGTGTTCAGTTATTTACCTGTGTGCCGTGTGTGCTAATTAATCTTCACACTTTTCCCTCAACGTATTAAAAGCTATTCAGGAAAGTGTATGTAGAGATATAGAGTAAAATTATATCATGCTTCACTCTCCCTTCTGTAAACTCTGGTATGTATTCAGAAACGCTCTCCTCTCTCAACACGACTATTTTCCAAGGCCACAGAGACTAGCGGGATTTTCAAGTGTGTTTCTACAGTTAGTAATGTTGAAATCTTGTCATTCTGCCTCTAGAACCATAAGAACTTGGTTAAAAACGGCCTGCTCTCTCACCACGGCTATATTTCAAGGCCACATAGATGATTAGCAGGTTTTCAAGAGTGTTTTTTCCAGTTTATAATGTAGAAATCTTGTCACTCTGCCTCTAGAACGGAAAAATCACCTTAAAAACACGTGTAAATTTAAATAAAGCCTTTTGAAATAGTGTAGGTGAAGTATAGAACGGTTGCAGAATACTAACTCTCTCTCTCTCTCTCTCTCTCTCTCTCTCTCTCTCTCTCTCTCTCTCTCTCTCTCTCTCTCTCGTCTATTTTTGTAATGTTTTCTTTCTTTTCATCTTTTCATTTTATTTTATTTTCCTGTCTTTTCTCTTGATGTTTGTGTATTTGTTTGTTTATTTGTTTGTTTGTTTGTTTACGTTTTTTTCCCCTTCCAATAGTCACAAGCGGAAGGTTTTACGTGTTTTTATATCCATTTTTCTGTTTTTTTCCCTTTCTTCTTGTTATTACTGTCTGTCTGTCTGTATGTCTGTCTATGTATGTCTGTCTGTCTGTCTGTCTGTCTATCGGTCTGTCTATCTGTCTGTCACTCACTCTTATTAAATTTTCCCCCTATTCTCTCTCGTTCTGGTAACATTTCCTCTCTTTTTCCCTTTTCCCTCACCTGTTTTCCCCCGCGGCCTTACCTGTCCTCTTATTAAGGCTATCTGTTTCCATGTTTCTGTTTCCTGTTTCCTGTTTCCCTGTTTCTCTGTTTCCCTGTTTCTCTGTTTCTCTGTTTCCCTGTTTCTGTTTCCCTTTTTCCCTTTTTCTTTTCGTCTTACTTGTTTTACTTTCATTTCTATTCCTTTCACTTTGTCTTCTATCATTTCTCTCTCTCTCTCTCTCTCTCTCTCTCTCTCTCTCTCTCTCTCTCTCTCTCTCTCTCTCTCTCTCTCTCTCTTTCTCTCTTCATTGTCATCGTTAAAATCATCAATGTGTTCTTTGGGTTGTTGTTGTTGTTGTTGTTGTTGTTGTTGTTGTTGTCGTTCTTAGTCTTCGTCTTCTTTTCATCTTTTTTCTTCTTCTTTTCTTCTTCTTCTTTTATTATTATTTATTATTATTATTATTATTATTATTATTATTATTATTATTATTATTATTATTATTATTATTATTATTATTATTATTATTATTATTATTATTATTATTATTATTATTATTATTATTATTATTATTATTATTATTATTATTATTATTATTATTATTATTATTATTATTATTATTATTATTATTATTATTATTATTATTATTATTATTATTATTATTATTATTATTATTATTATTATTATTATTATTATTATTATTATTATTATTATTATTATTATTATTATTATTATTATTATTATTATTATTATTATTATTATTATTATTATTATTATTATTATTATTATTATTATTATTATTATTATTATTATTATTATTATTATTATTATTATTATTATTATTATTATTATTATTATTATTATTATTATTATTATTATTATTATTATTATTATTATTATTATTATTATTATTATTATTATTATTAATTTATTATTGTTATTATCATTATTATTACTATTATTTTTACTCCTACTACTACTACTACTACTACTACTACTACTACTACTACTACTACTACTACTACTACTACTACTACTACTACTACTACTACTATCATTATTTTCTTTATTCTCCTCCTCCTCCTCCTCCTCCTCCTCCTCCTCCTCCTCCTCCTCTTCCTCCTCCTCGTTTTCTTGTTATCCCCTCAGGCTTTTGGGAGCAGGAGGGGAGGAGGAAGGAAGAGGGGAGTGGGGGAGAGAAGAGGGGAAGGAGAGGGGAAGGTTTAGCTTAATTACTGCAAAGAAATGTTTCCATTCCAAGTATTTTTCCTGTTCCAAAGTTGGCTTCTGGCAAGGAAACATCTGCTAAGACTGAATGTCCCTCCTTGGTGTTTAAATCTCCTTAAGTTTCCCTCTTTTAACTATTTTTCCCTTGTGGATTAGGAGGAAGAAGGAGGAGGAGGAGGAGGAGGAGGAGGAGGAGGAGGAGGAGGAGGAGGAGGAGGAGGAGGAGGAGGAGGAGAGGAGGAGGATAAGTAGCTGGTCATGAAAGTCTCTCTCTCTCTCTCTCTCTCTCTCTCTCTCTCTCTCTCTCTCTCTCTCTCTCTCTCTCTCTCTCTCTCTCTCTCTCTCTCTCTCTCTCTCTCTCTCTCTCTCTCATTTAAAGCAGGTGAAAGGGAAAAGAGATAAAGTTTGAAGGTTTCCAGGTAGTATGTTTGGCTAATTAAGCACAGGTACGCACATTCAGGTGAGACGGACAGGTAAATTCAAGCAGGTAATTTTAATCCCTATTCATTGTGCTTATTATATGGTGATTTTCTACAGCTTCAGAAACTCATGTGGGGGATTAAAATGGTGAAAACTGCGACCCTTAATCTTCTGACCTCCGTAGACCCTTCCTAATGTCAATAAAATGGTCTAATCGTTCACAAATCTCAAGGTAAAAATGTGTCCTAGTATTGAATGGGTTAAATGTTTAGGTAAGGTTAGGTTAGGTTAGATATGTATATAAATGAAAGCAAAATATGTTTATCTATCATTCATTTTTCACTTTAGGTCAAATAATGAGTTAGGTTACACAAGGATAGGTTAAGGTAAGAAAAGTTAGGTTAGGCAGGTTAGGTAAGATTAGAATAGGTTTACATTATAATAGGGTAGATTAGCTTATCAGAGGGTGGGTGAACTTAGCAGTGTGAAAGTTAGGTAAGTAGAAATAGGGTTAAGTTAGGTTAGGTTAGGTTAGGTTAGGTTAGGTCAGATGAAGTCAACAGAGTAGCCAGTAGCCATTGAGATTCACGGTGAGGCATTAAGCGGGAAAGTCAGAAGGGAGAGAAGTGAAATAAGGAAGATAGGAAGTGGAGGAAGAGGAGGAGGAGGAGAGAATGAGGAGGCAGGAAGGAAGGCAGGACGGAGGCTTCAATCACGGAGGGTAGAGAGACATGGAGAGATAGATAGTGATTAGGAGAGAGGAGGAGGAGGAGGAGGAGGAGGAGGAGGAGGAGGAGGAGGAGGAGGAGGAGGAGGAGGAGGAGTTAGCAATGAACCTCCATCACGAGAAGGTAAAGCGACATGGAGAGATAGAGTGATCAGCCTGGAGGGAGAGAGAGAGAGA
>NC_059260.1:3748888-3751388 GCF_017591435.1 Portunus trituberculatus | reverse complement strand
ACGGTTCTCGCTTCCTGCCTCTCCTTTCGACACCCCGCGCCTCGCCAATAACCAGTGATGTCTCCTCTTGGAATGCTGGTTGCCTTATGTTTGCTTGGGTTTGTAAAGGTGGGTTATAAAGGGCAAGGGGTTGTGGGGTTGAAATGTTGTGGGTTTGGGTATGTGGCGGTGGTGGTGGTGGTGGTGGTTGTGTGTGTGTGTGTGTGTGTGTGTGTGTGAGAGAGAGAGAGAGAGAGAGAGAGAGAGAGAGAGAGATACAATGAAAGAACTTAATTACCTCTTCCTCCTCCTCCTCCTCCTCCTCCTCCTCCTCCTCCTCCTCCTATTCCTCGTCTTCATCTCCCTCCAGGCGCTAACAATCACTGAAGCTACACACACACGCGCGCGCACACACACACACACACACACACACACACACACACACACACACACACACACACACACACACACACACACACACACACACACACACACACACACACACACAGTTCGAATCCCACTAAGTGATAATTCCGGATTTGTCTTTAGTTCTCTCCGCAAACTAACACACTCACCTCTTCCTTTGTTGACTCTTCCTCCTCTTCCTCTTCTTCCTCTTCCTCTTCTTCCTCGTTTACGTTTCTTCTCGTTTTGGTGGTGGTGGTGGTGATAGTAGAAAACGTGGTAGTGGTCGTGGTGGTGGTGGTAATAGTGATAATAACAGTAGTAGTAGTGGTGGTGGTGGTGGTGGTGGTGGTGATACATAAATTTTCATAAAAGTTTTCCTGATTGTTTGTTTCCATAATTGGCCTGTATTGTTTGCCTGCTATCACACACACACACACACACACACACACACACACACACACACACACACACACACACACACACACACACACACACACACACACACACACACACACACACACACACACACACACACAAGATATACAGAGTCAACACTTTATAATTGAAAACGATTTATTATTCATTTTTTTTCCTGTTTACCAATTTATTTATGAAGTTTATTTATTGTCATCCCCAGGGAGTGACATCAATTGAGAACACCACCGTGATTTATGGACAGGTGAGTACAGGTGTTAAGGTTTCACTGTATTGATATCTTTAAATTATTATTATTTTTTCTCAGGACGGACAGCTGGCCAAGAAGAAAAGGCCCCACTTTGTTGCCAGTTCCCTAAAAGACATAAGAGTTAACCAAAATTGAGGGATAAATGTCTTGTCACCTCTCTCTGTTGTTGTTGTTGTTGTTGTTGTTGTTGTTGGTGGTGGTGGTGGTGGTGGTGGTGGTGGTAGTTCTGTTCCTGGTTCTTATGCATTATTTATTATCTTCATTATTGGTTTTTCTTAGTAAGCATAAACATATTTTTTCTAACCCCTATATTACTGAAATCAATAGCTACAGAGAGAGAGAGAGAGAGAGAGAGAGAGAGAGAGAGAGAGAGAGACATTCGTCATAAGGAAAACACGATAATAATTAAATAAAGATGTGAACGACAAACAAGAATGGTAAATGGAAAACGAGGAGAAAATGAGTAGGAGGAGGAGGAGGAAGAAGAGGAGGAGGAGGAGGAGGAGAGAAGAAGAAGAAAGAAGAAGAAGAAGAAGAAAGAGGAAGAAGAAAGAGTAAGAGAAGCAAAAGAGGCGAAAGAAGCAGAAGAGACAGGAGAAAGATGCTTGAGAGAGAGAGAGAGAGAGAGAGAGAGAGAGAGAGAGAGAGAGAGAGAGAGAGTTCTGTAAGGCTTCTACTGGCATGGTGCACCTGAATTTAATGGATTACTCACCTGGTGCAAATTAGGCAGTGCAGGTGTTTTTCAAATTGAGTAATTAGTCATTTTGGGAATCCGGGAATGCTGGAATCTGCAAGTCCTGGAACCGTTTTGCAAATTACCTCTTTCGCTTTACCCTTTCGCTCATGGTTAGGTTAAGTTAGGTTAGAGTAGGGTTAGGTTAGGTTAGGATAGGATAGGGTTAGGTCAGGTTAAATTAGGTTAGGTTAGGTTACGTTAGGTTAGATTAAGTTCAGTTAGGTTTGATTAGGATAGGTTAGGTTAGGTTAGACAAATACCTAGCATGCAATAAATGGTCAACAAAGATTTGAAGCCCACAATCTAGAAACTGCACAAACCCACCATTTCATTCCAGAGAGAGAGAGAGAGAGAAAGAAACCTAATATTTGTCATGTACTGAGGGGAATCATGTGACGCAGGAATTGTGGTGATAAGCTGGTAATATTCACCTCCCCTTGACTGACAGAGTGGAGCAAAGCGTGACGGGGAAATCAGAGCCGGAAAAATAGTTTGCGTTTAATCGAGCGGGAATTAATTGACAAATGAATAAAAAAAAAAAAAAATTTAGAGATGAAGAAGGGAGAGATGTCAGATAGAGTTACGTTAGTCTTGAATTTATTGAAGTTTTATATTAAGTAGTGTTGTGTTATTGTTGTTTTTTGAGTCGTATTGTGTTCACGTTTATTAAGGATAGTGAGTCAGGAAAGTGG
>NC_059260.1:3731388-3733888 GCF_017591435.1 Portunus trituberculatus | reverse complement strand
AGAGAGAGAGAGAGAGAGAGAGAGAGAGAGAGAGAGAGAGAGAGAGAGGAAAAAGGAGTATTAGATTAATTTGTAAGCATTTAAGTGATTAGATAGATTGATAAATAGATAGTAGATAGATAGATAAGTATATAGATAAATAAATAGATAGATAAATGAATAGATAGATTTATCGACAGATAGATAGATAGGTAGATAGATTAAACTCAGATACTTAGAGGGATGGATATTAGATAAGTAGATAAACGAATAGATAAACAAACAGAGGCAGTTGTGGAAAGAAAAGAGATTAATTAACAGATAAAGAAAATGTAAAAAGACCGAAAGACTGACAGACAGGTAGACATCATAAAAGAAGGAAGAAAAGATAAACAGATAGAAAAATATAGGAGGTGGAAAAAGATAGGAAGACAAACAGACAGGAACAGAAGAGAGAGAGAGAGAGAGAGAGAGAGAGAGAGAGAGAGAGAGAGAGAGAGAGAGAGAGAGAGAGAGAGAGATACCTGCGTAGAAAAAACAGAGAGAGAATAAGAGAAATAGACAAACACATGGCCGGATATGGTGTGCAATGCTTAATAGTGTGTGTTGCAGACTATTGCACACACACACACACACACACACACACACACACACACACACACACACACACACACACACACACACACACACACACACACACAGTTAATATTACCATGTTCTCGCCCCATATAACTCAGTAAAACAATTCATTAGTTGATAAAATTATGCAAAAAAAAATGAGAGAAAGACTATAAATCTCTTTAATGCAAATAATACAATAATAAAAGAGCAGGTGTGTGTGTGTGTGTGTGTGTGTGTGTGTGTGTGTGTGTGTGTGTGTGTGTGTGTGTTGTGTGTCTTGTTTTTTTCTCTCTCTCCAGTAAGGTAAATAATTTTGAAGCTTGTAAGATGTGTGTGTGTGTGTGTGTGTGTGTGTATGTGTAAAGTAAATAATTTTCAAGCTTGTAAGGTTAAAAATGGCATTAAATTTCACGTGTTTATAATCCTTTTGTGCTGTTGCCGATATATATTTTTTTTCATTTATTTATATACTGATTTTTTTAAGGAGAAAATTTGTTGTGCCTTGGGATAAAAAAAAAAGAAAAAAAAACATTAAAAGATTCGTGAGGAAGGAAAAAAAAAATGTAAATATATAAAAATCACATGTTTATATAATCATTTCCTCTCAGTTCATTTTCATAATTGCGTTGAATACTTAGAGAAAAAAATGAACGATGAATAAAGAAACTAATAAATAGAATAAAAAATTAAGCATATTCCATTACAATCATTCGCAGGTGAACTAAATCATAGGAAGTTAATTTTTTTTTCAAAGTTAATTATGATGCACGTGGCACACAGAGCATTATACAT
The DNA here is from genome assembly GCF_017591435.1 of Portunus trituberculatus. Classification (NCBI taxonomy): domain Eukaryota; kingdom Metazoa; phylum Arthropoda; class Malacostraca; order Decapoda; family Portunidae; genus Portunus; species Portunus trituberculatus. The sequence continues at coordinate 3,732,496 of NC_059260.1, read as the reverse complement.
CAAAATAATACAACTGTGAGCCTTCCAATCATCCTTTTGCTACAGTAATTCAGAATGTATTAGTTTTGAAGTTAATACGCAAACATACATACATACATACATACAAAGGATATTGTGTAAGAGAGAGAGAGAGAGAGACAGACAGACAGACAGACAGACAGACAGAGAAGGATAGATTAGTACATTAAGAAATATAAAAAGAATAGAAAAAAAGGGAGGAAGAAGCGGAGAATAAAGAGAGGAAAGGGAAGAAAGAGAAAGAGAGACATAGACACGCACAACAATAAAGGAAAGATGAAGAATGAACGCAAAATAAAACAGGAGAAAGGGAGCAAGGAGAGAAGAGAGAGAGAGAGAGAGAGAGAGAGAGAGAGAGAGAGAGAGAGAGAGAGAGAGAGAGAGAGAGAGAGAGAGAAATAAAAATAGTGTGTAAAGGAGAATATGAAAGGAGACGAGGATGACGGAATGAAAGGGAAAAATGATGAAAACAAGGTGAGAGAGAGAGAGAGAGAGAGAGAGAGAGAGAGAGAGAGAGAGAGAGAGAGAGAGAGAGAGAGAGAGAGAGAGAGAGAGAGAGAGAGAGAGAGAAGCAGGGATCTCAGTACTGTCTCTCCTATCACTAATGTAAAAAATAATAACAACCTATCAATAAAACCTTAAAAAAAAAAAAAACTTAGAATCAGAGGAAATGAAATTCGAACCTTTGTAATATAGTGAAATTAAAACACTTAAGACTTTCCCCTATTAATAATGAAGAAAAATTAAGACTCTTTCTCCTACCAATAATAATAAACTATTGAAATATCTCTAGAACCCCAAAAACACTTAAAAATTCGAGTAAATTTCAAGTAGAGCTTTTGAAATATAGTAAAATTTAGACTGTTTCCCTTATCAAGATGAAGAGAAATGAAGGCTGTTTTTCCTGCCAATGATAAACCATTAAACTGTCCAAAACACTTGAAAACCAGAGGAAATTTTAACTAGAGGCTTTATAATATAGTAAAATTTAGATCCTTGTGACATTTTCGATTTAATGAAGAAAAAAAATAAGACTTTCTCCTGACATTATTAAACCAGAAACATAAAAACACTTCTTCAAAAACCAGAG
>NC_059260.1:3718888-3726388 GCF_017591435.1 Portunus trituberculatus | reverse complement strand
TTTACCTGTGTCATTAACCTGAACCTGAAATCTGATCACCTGTGTCGAGAAGTTTCTTACTTTATTGAGCAACAGCTGATGTTACATACTGGGTGACTGGTGCTCAACTGGTAAATCTGTCTGTCTGCCTGTCTGTCTGTCTGCCTATCTGTGTCTGCCTGTCTTTCTGGTTTTCTCTTATCTCTCTCTCTCTCTCTCTCTCTCTCTCTCTCTCTCTCTCTCTCTCTCTCTCTCTCTCTCTCTCTCTCTCTCTCTCTCTCTCTCTCTCTCTGTCTCACACACACACGCACACACACACACACACACACGCCAAGCACAAAAAACTGATATTGAGTAAGAGAGTGAGGGAGGAGGAGGAGGGGAGATGAAGAGGGAGAGGGAGAGGGAGAAGGAAGGTAGAGTGAGGGAGGGGAAGGGTGTGGTTCCTTGACCTCATCTCGCTCCACCCCCGCGCCTTCCACCTGCCCTTCCTCCACCTCATTTCTCCACCCATTCCCCATCCCCTCCTATCCCCTTCCCTTCCACCCATCCACCTAGACCCTCAGATCCACCTTTCCTTACTTATCCACGCCCTTCATACCTTGTCCGTCCACTTGCTTACCTGTCTTCCTCATAAATTCCACCTTACCTGTGTGTTCCACCTTCCACATTCTCTTTTTGTACAGGTAATCTTCTCCCCTTTCTCTTTCCCTCTATTTCACTGCACTCCACCCTTGGCTTACCTCCCTCATCTCTCCTCCACATCCTCCACCTTTTTCTCCCATTCACTCACTCCTACGTAAGTATGTGTGTCTGTGTGTCTGTGTCTCTCTCTCTCTTCTCACGTAATTGGCGACCTAAATCTCAAGGCATGACTCAGAATGTACATATTTGAGTGTGGTGAAATAGCCACTTATTCAATTTTTACTGTGTACATTAAAATTTTAGGATTTCAAGAGTGTCTCATTAATATACCGCTGTAGAGGGAGTGAGGGAGGGAGAGAGTGAGGGAGAGAGAGTGTGTGTGTGTGTTTATTACTTCATGTTTGGAAGTTTTGTTGCACGTGTTTGTTATTTGAGTGTTTGAAAAGTTGTTGTTTATTTGTGTGGAGGACTTGTTTAAAAATTATTTCATTGTTTTTTATCGGTTGGAGCTTATGTGAGATTTAAAAAGGGAGAGTTAATACATTTTTTCTTTCATCGGATGGTTTAAAAGTTCATCAGTTTAAAAAAAAAAAGGGTTTGGTTACACTGCACTTACTGTAATCTGAAAGGTATTTATGTTTGATTTAAAAATATTTAACATACTTTTATATTGATTTCAAGCAACCATTGTAGTTCAACCCTTTCACTTTAATATAGAACATCTTCTCTTAAGCATTTCCTTGAGTTTTTAGGAGTAAAATATATTCAATTTTTTATTTCATTTCTTATACTTCAAAAAGATTCCATACATCGTTCTTAGAGATCATTATTTCTTGTTGTAGTAGGAATTCTTTAACTATCATTAATCACTAACTACTGTATTCACTTCCTCTTCAGTTTTCTCTATATAAATATCAGACATCTTCCCAGAATTACAAAGTAGCATCATGTATTTCCTTTTCATCTACACCTACTTCTAATTAATACACATAACATACACAAAGCAGCTTTTTTAATCCCTCTTTTTAATAGTATTGGTGTTTCAAAATACCTCATATTCTATCCTTAGTGATGTAAACTCTTTTATATTAAATGTTCTTGAAGGCATCCCTACCTTGAGTTTTCTGTAGGATAAGACAATTTTTTTGACATTAGGAAGGGTCTATAGAGGTTAGAAGATTAATGGCCTCAGTCTTCACTATTTTAATCCCTACATGAGTTTCTGAAGTTGTATAAAACCAAACAGTAACCAGAATGAATAGGAAAATGCGTCGTGGTACTGAAGAGGAAAAGAACAAGTGTTGAGAAAGAAAACTAACACAAAAAACCTGATTCACTCTTCACTCTTCCAATATCCATCAACAACCTCAACCAGTGTGATTTTTACCTTGATTGATGGCACCGCTTCCTTTGCTTCCCCAACCCTCAATTTCTCACCTGGAGGACCTCGACGCACCTGGCAATCCCCACCTGCCTGTTTTACTTGCAAATATTTGTCCTTGAATGCAAATCACCACGTGGGAAAAAGAGAAAGCGAGGGAGAAAAGAAAGAGTGAGGGAGAGTGTGAAGGGAAGATTTATGAATTAAGTACTGTCAAGGTGTGTGTGTGTGTGTGTGTGTGTGTGTGTGTGTGTGTGTGTGTAAATTTTTCCCTTCAAGTGGCTGGAATGCAAATAACTGAATGAATAAAAGAGAGAGAGAGAGAGAGAGAGAGAGAGAGAGAGAGAGAGAGAGAGAGAGAGAGAGAGAGAGAGAGAGAGAGAGAGAGAGAGAGAGAATGAATGAATTAAAAGAGTCAAGCATATTTTTAATCCCTTCCCTTGTCTCCCCACCATCCAGGCTGCCATCACACTTCTGACAGCCTCTCTGCACCCCAGCCTTGCCTTCGCCCCGCCACTCACCCACCACACCCTGTCAACACCCCAAGGCACCCCAGATGGCCCTAAAAACCCTCTGACCAGACCATCAATCACCCTGGGCGCTCCTGTCATAGTCCCTGCATCCCGCGTCCCCAGCGTAGCCCTAAATAATGGCCCTGATGATAAACACACACCACGCACTAGACTTTCAACTCCAGGCCACAAAACATACACGACCAGCAGTAGAGTCGTGAAGGAGCACCAGGTGACCCCAGGTGAGGCTGTCCAAACCTTACCTGCCACCAGCCACACCCTTACCGCTGACCATGGCTCGCTACCGGCTCACCTGTCTACCTCTCACATGCATGACCTTGAAACTCACCAAAACAGGTCTCGCGCCCCTTCACTGGACCCTCAGGCCGTGCACACTCACTCAAGTACGCCGCCAAATGACCCCACCTGGATACGCTCTCCCCGTACCGCCCGTAGATCAAGGGGCGGGACACGGAGGCGCCTCACGTCCTCTCAGATCCCAGTGGACACCTCGAAACCCTTCAGTGTGGCGCCGCAGCCCGTGAAGGATACGCCCGAAGTGGCTCTTGCGAGGAGGAACTTCTTAAGGACCTATGAGAGGATTCGTGACTCCTTCCTGAACACTGGGTCCTTTTCCCACACCATAGGAAATGCACCTCCTTTTGGCTTCAATATCCACGCCTCACACGAAGCCTCACGCGAAGCCTCACGCGAAGCCTCAGACTCACATCCAAGACATCAAAAGGATGACGACGACGACCTCTACAGCCCGCCTGTCAGAACCCACGACCGCCAGAACGACCACCGCAGACGACCAAGCACCAGGAGCCAGGAGAAGAGTCACAAGAACCGCCAAGATCCACCAGGAAGGTCCCACGACTCACGAGAAGACCGGAGATCTCAGTACGACCCTCCAAGGCGACCCCACGACTCGCGCGAGGATTCTAGACCCCACTACGACCACCCAAGATCCCACGACTCCCACGAGGAACGCAGACCGCAATACGAATCTCCAGGCAGGTCGTACTCCTCACACGACGACCATAGACTCCAAAACGACCCACCAGTCAGGTGTAGTATCCCGCAGAACGACCCGGGGAGGCAGGATGGAAGTTATGACCACCATAATCACTCGCACCTCCTCTACGACCACCAGCACGACCCGCCAGAACTGCAGGAACTGTTTCGTAGTCTGAGCAGGCTGTACAGACTCTTCAAGACGTTCAAAATTAGCCATCCTGAAGCAGAGTCCAGCATTCACCAACAGTTACTGGAATTACCGTTTTTCCAGGATGTGTTCAGTCATCACCACGACCACCAGCACCTCGAGCACCATCATCACCACTCACACATGGACTACCCCGTCAACCATACACACCCTGACCAGTCCACTCTTATTGCTTCCTCTTATCATCCCTACAATGTGTTTCCAGACCCACTCCTGGAACCTCATTACTTTTTGCCTTCTATTTCTCCTGATTTGAATTTCGTCAGGAGTTTGGAACCTTCACTTCCTCCTGATCCTTTCGTCCAGTCCATCAAGCCTCTTTGGAAATCCAGAAACAGAGGAACGTGTTATGAAATTGTTCTTCTGGAAGCTGAACGTGATGATGATGATGAGGAGGAGGAGGAGGAAGAGGAGGAAGAAGAGGAGGAGGAGGAGGAAGTGATGTATAGGGAAGGTAATAATGACTCCTCCTCAGTGATATCAGCAGGAACTCCTCTTTCCTTCACCTACACGTCTCACGCCCTCGATTTTCCACCTTCCCTTTCCAATTCACCTTCCATTTCTGAATCATCTCGGCTCCAGCCACTTAAACCTCAGCGACACAAGATTACTGGAACCTCTTACTCTAAAACTAACGCTACCTTCCCGCCACCACACACCACCGCCACCACAAACACTACCACACCTGGCCACCACTTCGCCGTCCCTTCCGTCCTGCTGCGGAAGTACTACATCGCTCCTAACTCCTATGAAAGTGTGAGTGAGGAACGACCAGAGGGTGAAAGTAATAAAAAAGTGCCACTGCATTTTCGCGTGCCACAGTGGTCGTCTCTGCGCCCGGAGAGATAGAAAACGGGATGCGGGACAAGTCAAGCGCGTAGGTGTGACTTAAAGTAATGATGATATTAGATTAAAAAATGGAAAAAAAAGGGAAAAAAATGTTTACGTTGGTATTTCGTAACATGGAAAAGTGAAGGAGAGATTTTGTTATAGGTGTGTGTGTGTGTGTGTGTGTGTGTGTGTGTGTGTGTGTGTGTGTGTGTGTGTATGTGTGTCCTCGCATAGTGTCCATGATTATTTAGAGTAAGAGAGAGAGAGAGAGAGTGAGTGCATGTATCTAGAATTATTTGTGCTGTCTCTAAACCTGTTTATTTATGTATACCGAAGCAAACAATACAGCTTCTGCGTTGCCAAAATGTATCTTTAGTATTTTGTGTCTCTGGATATTTGCCTTTTGAATCGGATGGATCGTGTATCACTCATGAAATATTGCAATGATACTCTTTTATATTTTCTACTACATATATAACTTTAAATGGGAGTGACTAGATTATTATTATTATTAGAGAGAGAGAGAGAGAGAGAGAGAGAGAGAGCCATACAGTAGTGATATTAAGTTGCAGAGAAGTTAAGTTTTTTTTTTTTTTTGTGTGTGTAAATAAGATTGTCGTGTATAATTCTTGTATTGAAATCAGTAAAAAAAAGCAAAAAAAAAAATGGTTTGGTTTCATCCTATTATACACACACACACACACACACACACACACACACACACACACACACACACACACTTTTTTTTCATCTTGTATGTGGAATGAAGGTTAAAATGACAGGTGAAAGGTGTGAGTGTGTGTGTGTGTGTGTGTGTGTGTGTGTGTGTCGTAAGGGTCATAGAAAATGTTAAGTTGATGTGTTCGTTTTTATTGATTTTCTTCTTATTGTCAATCATCTGTTCTTTGTTATTATCATTATTATCATTATTATTATTATTATTATTATTATTATTATTATTATTATTATTATTATTATTATCATTATTATTACTATTATTATTGTTATCATTATTATTATTGATATTATTGTAGTAGTAGCAGTAATAGAAGAAGTAGTAGTAGTAGTAGTAGTAGTAGTAGCAGTAGTAATAGTTGTTGTTGTAGTAGCAGCATCTTTTATCAACGACAGCAACAACAACAACAACAGCAACAACAACAACAACAACAACAGTAGCAACAACAGCAACAATAACAAAAGCAAAAACATCATCATCATCATCAACAACAACAACAACAACAACAACAACAACAAAAACAAAAAACAACAAAAATAACAACAACAACAGCAGCAATATCATCAACAACAACAATAACAACAAAATGGTCAATGGAAACCTCTATACCCCATCTAACCAAACCCCCTGTACTCCCCACCCTTCCCCAACCCCCAACCAACCCTAGTGAATCCCAAGGACCGAGGCTTCACTAGACGCCTCACTGCTTCACTCACTGCTTCACGAACCACTTTGGCGAACCTGGAGAGCGATTAGCACAACGCCATCTTACCTGAGGCTTCCTAGACGATCTCCCCCACGACTCCTCCACGACCCCACCACGAATCCCCCACGATGCCTCCACGATGCCGCCACGATCCCTCCAACCGTGACGAGGTCGAGTTAGGTCGTCTGCCATCTCACGACCTGCCAGCGACTCGTTAAGGTACAGTGGTCTGGTCATTAACTTAAATTGGGTGAGATAAGTGAGAGAGAGAGAGAGAGAGAGAGAGAGAGAGAGAGAGAGAGAGAGAGAGAGAGAGAGAGATGTTATGTTGATTAATTTATTGCGTAAGAGAGAGAGAGAGAGAGTATTCCATTGCATGTGAAACGCTTATAATTTCACTCAATCCTACATTCCTACATTCAGATCCTTATGAATTATTTGTATCACTATATTGCATTTCATTTATACTCATGAAATCCTTATAACATCCATTAATTCCTTAAACACTCAATCCTTTCACCATCCCATTCTATAAACAGCCTTGGATTCCTTCTAATTTGAAAGAATCCTTTATTGTACACATTCAAATCCTTTAAATTATTTCTATTACTATTAAACTCCATTGCATTTATAGTCATGAAATCTTTATAATACCCCGTAATTTCTTAAATATTCCACTAATTTCTCTTAGCCTTGAAAACCTTGTAAGTATACAAAATCCTTTATTTATACTACCCAATCCTCTATTCATAGGTTTCAACTCGTAACACCACGCAGGATCCTTCAAAGCACCTATGGGAAGGTAAGACCACGCCCCCCTATCTGAACCTACCTGTATCCTTCACCTTCGCCCTTCGTGAGTCTATATAAGGGGAGTTTGATTCCTCTTACAAATCTTAGTCCTTTGTTTTTCGGTGCTGTATTGTGTAAGGTGAAATTTGGAGGGTAAACTTTGGTATTGCTGTGTGTGTGTGTGTGTGTGTGTGTCAGAGTTGGTGGTGGTTTTCACAGGACTCCGCTTCCTCTTATCTAAAGGTTATATCCGATGAGTGAATCTGTCTAAGTAGGACGTGAAGGTAAGGACTGTTTTGGAAAGGTGTGTGTTTGAGGGTGCTTGGAAGGTAGGGCGGAGGTGTGGGCTGTGTGTTCGTGGTTGGGGATATTTGGGGAAGAAGGAGAGATGGTTGATCTTCGTGTGTGTGTGTGTGTGTGTGTGTGTGTGTGTGTGTAGTGGTGGGTGTTGGTAGGGATGTCATGTACTGAGTGTGTGTGTGTGTGTGTGTGTGTGTGTGTGTGTGTGTGTGTGTGTGCGTGCGTGCGTGCGTGTTGGGTAAGAAATGAGAACACTTGAAAATTAAATATATACACGTTTCCTTTTTGCGTTAATATTACAAGTACGTAACTGCACTCGATTGCGTTGTAAGAAAAGAGAAAACATGCCAGTGAATAGCAAAACATCAAAGAGTAAACATTTCCATTATG
>NC_059260.1:3703888-3713888 GCF_017591435.1 Portunus trituberculatus | reverse complement strand
TTTACGTTTTTGGCGGATCTACACTCGACCTGGTAGATAATTTAATATGTAGATAGATAACCCCATAAAAGAATGAACATGTCAGAAATAGGAAGATAATCAGGAGGCGAGAGAGAAATAAAGATGGAAAAAAATAATGTAAATGAAATGGCAAATGAAAAAAAAGGAAAATAAACACGAAAGTCAGAGAGATGAGTTAATGAAAAAGAAAACGAGAAAAGAGAAGAGGGTGAAGAAAAATAGCACTAAAAACACCATTTAATCACGTTTACAAGAAGAAGGAAGTGTTTTTATTGCTATCTCTTCTCTCTCTCTCTCTCTCTCTCTCTCTCTCTCTCTCTCTCTCTCTCTCTCTCTCTCTATTAACTTATCCTTTATGTCATTAAGTCACTTGATTTTTCCTTCAGTTACTCATTTACTAGAAAAGAAAATCAGAATGTAATAAAAAAAGAACGTATTTATTACCAAAGAAAATGGAATATGATAGAAAAAAAACTAGCAAAAATAAGAAAATAATATACATAAACATCAAAAGGAATAAAAACAACCCAAAAAATAAGTAAATACATAACCAAAACAAGAAGATAAATAGAAAGCAAAAAAAAAAAAAACCACACAATTCATTTATTTTTTCCCCATTTTAATCATTTTCTTTATTGTTTCGTTTATCTACCCACGCATTCTAAACCAATTACCTTCCCCATTACGATTATTTTTCTACACGGAACAAAAAAAAAGGTAATAATTTGAGACACAGGTAAGGAGACGTGGAGAAGATTTGCTCTCTCTCACCTGTACATGATAACTTTACCTGGGTCGTTGTGTGTGTGTGTGTGTGTGTGTGTGTGTGTGTGTGTGTGTGTGTGTGTGTGTGTCTCCTTTTTCTATTCTCCATATTCATCCTCCTTCTTCTCTTCCTTTTCCTTTTTCCTTCTTCTCCTTCTCTTTCTTCCTTTTTCCCTGTATTCCCTTGATTCCTTTTCCTTTTCTCTTTTTCCTCCTCCTCCTCCTCCTCCTCCTCCTCCTCCTCCTCCTCCTCTTTTAATGTTTTCTCTTTCCCTTGGGTGTTGTAGAGGGAAACGAGGGTTGAGAAGGAGAGAGAGAGAGAGAGAGAGAGAGAGAGAGAGAGAGAGAGAGAGAGAGAGAGAGAGAAAAGGAAGGATGAAAAATTTTACTATCCTTACTATTAAATTTCTATTCGTTGTTTCGTGTTTACCTGTTAATTACTGTTCAAGGCAGGTGTTCAGAGGTGTGTGTGTGGGGGGTTCTCTCTCTCTCTCTCTCTCTCTCTCTCTCTCTCTCTCTCTCTCTCTCTCTCTCTCTCTCTCTCTTTCCTTGTCAGAGAGAGAGAGAGAGAGAGAGAGAGAGAGAGAATTAAGCCCCATCCCTTCCTCCCATTCCCTCTCCTTCCCCCTTTAGTGGCCAACACACACCTCCTTCCCCAGGCTTTCATTTCCTCTCTCTCCCTTTCTCCTCTTTATTTTCTCCGTTTCTCTCTCTCTATTTTCCATACTTTGCTTTCTTTATTTTCTTCTGTGTTTCTTTTCGTTTTCCTTTTCCTTCTTTTCGTTTGGCTAGCAGTGACAACAACAACAACAACAACAACAACGAGAACGATGATAATGGAATGGTAGTAGTAGTAGTAGTAGTAGTAGTAGTAGTAGTAGTAGTAGTAGTAGTAGTAGTAGTAGTAGTAGTAGTAGTAGTAGTCATAGTAATGGTGGTGACTACTACAACAACTACTACTACTACTACTACTACTACTACCATCACCACCACTTCACTCCTTCCAACACACACACACACACACACACAGCAGCTGAAAGATTCGAAGCGCAATAAAGCGAATCACATCTCACGAAGCACTCCGAAACACTGAAGGGCGCAGCGGGAAGGGAGCGAGGCGGTACGCGACAGCAAGACTTAGAGATAGACAGACAAAATGCCAAACTTTCCCTTCCTGTCTGCAAGATCGAACCATCAGTCAGTAGTGAAGCGAAATGACTCTTATAGAAACTCCGGCTTGAACGCCATGACGGAGGCGGTGAAGGAGAGGAAGAAGAAGAAGAAGAGGAAGGGTAGAGATAGAGAGAAAGAAAACGTGGGAAAAATATAGTTAACTAGTGTGTAAGGGATGAAGGGAAGAGGAAGAGGAAGAGGAAGGAGGAGAGAGAAGGAATTAATATGGAGATGATAATGGTGGTGAAGGGAGAAGGAGAGGATGGTGGTGGTGGTGGTGGTGGTGGTGGTGGTGAAGAAGAGGAGGAGGAAGAAAAAAGGTGATAAAAAAGAACAGGAAGAGTACTAGAGAGATAAAGAGAGAGAGAAGAGAAAAATAGAAGTAACTGTGATGACTGAATGACTAGTAATTGTTGTTGTTGTTGTTGTTGTTGTTGTTGTTGTTGTCGTTGTATAAGAAAAAAAGGAGAAAATCAAGGCAAAATAGATGAAAGAGAAAACATAATAGTAATAGTAGTAGTAGTAGTAGTAGTAGTAGTAGTGGTAGTGGTAGTAATAGCAGGCACCACACATGAGAGGACACACCTGCTCGAATTAATGACGTCACAGTGAAAGCAAAAGTCAGACACGCATCATACTACTACTACTACTACTACTACTACTACTACTACTACTACTGCTGCTTTAATTCCTCTTGTTCCTAATCTTAACCTCATCAATCATCGCAATTTTTTCCTCTCATCCCACCAAGCAATTTTCCTCACTTGTCTTCCCCTTGTCCTCTCTTAGGCCCAACTGTCTCCCTTTTCCCCTTTTTTTTCCTTTTTTTCCCCTTTTTTCCCCTTTTTTCCTGGGTTTGATTCTGAACGTTTTCCCGAAGGAGGTTTTCATATTCTCTTTCTCTTTCTCTTTATCACTCTCTCTCTCTTCATTTTTCGTGTCATTTTCGTTTCTTTTTTCACCGGGAGAGAGAGAGAGAGAGAGAGAGAGAGAGAGAGAGAGAGAGAGAGAGAGAGAGAGATTGTGCGTGAGTTCAAAATTTTAATGAGGTGAAAGTTCATTCCGTTTTCTTTACGAGCTTCTTCAGACTTGCCCAGCGCTTCCCCACGCACGCACGCACGCACGAACAAGCACACGCACACACACACACACACACACACACACACACACACACACACACACACACACACACACACACACACACACACACACACACACACACTGAAACCTCTCTCTCTCTCTCTGAATAAACTCTCTCTCTCTCTCTCTCTCTCTCTCTCTCTCTCTCTCTCTCTCTCTCTCTCTCTCTCTCTCTCTCTCTCTCTCTCTCTCTCTCTCTCTCTCTCTCTCATCCCCCTTCTTTCTCTCTCTTTCTCTCTCCTCATCCCTCTCTCTCTCTCTCTCTCTGACAATGACAAACAAGGAGCACTTTTCCACCGGTGTCAAATGCTCGCTCTCTCTTGGAAAATATTGCAAGCATTCCTAAACTTCCCGTCAGCAGAAACACAATTAGAGTCCACGCGAGGCTTGGTCGGAGAGAGCGAGGCGTGACTGAAGTATTGCTAGACCCACGACACTCCCTGGTAATGCTCGGGAAGTGGGAGACGAATGCTACTGTTGGGAGAACTGGGAGAGATGGTGAAGGGAGGGTGGGGGAAGATTTGTGGGTGGGTACGAAAGAAAGATAGGGAGAAGTTAGGAGAAAAGGAAGATTTGGTAGGTAAGGATGCGGAGATGAGATTAAAAAAGGATGAAGGAATAAGGGAGATTGATGTAGATAAAGATAGGATAAAGAAGGGAAGATAGCAAATAGGAATGTGGATTAGGAAAGAAGGAAGGTTAATAAGAAGGAAGGGATGAAGAAAGATAAGTAAAAGAGGGGGATAGGAAGATGGTGATAAAGAAGGAAGGGAAGAAAAGAAACCGTGAAAGATAGAAAGGAAGTGGAAGACAATAAACATTTCTCCTTCTCTTCTCTCTTCATCTCATTCTTCTCTCCTTTTCTTTATTTATCTCCTTCCTATTCATTCATCTTTATTTCCTTTCTCTCCATTCTTCTATTCCTTTTTCTTTCCTCCCTTCCTCTCTTCCTCATTTTCCTTTCTACCTTCTCTCTTTTCTTTACTTTCCTTCTCTCTATATTCCTCTCCCCCTTCCCTCTCTCCATCTTTCATTCCCTTTATCCTTTCTTCTCTATTTCCTTTTTCTTTTACTCTATCATCTCCTCTCTCCTACGCTTCCTTCCTCTCCTTTTCTCTCTATCCACCTCCTTCTCCATCACACAAACACTAAAAGAGAAAAGTAGAAAAGAAAAAATAATCATGGGTTGAGTGAACAGAGGTAAGTCAGTTCTTGGTTCACTGGTTCGGTTTCTCGCTTCGGTTCACCAGTTCGAACCCTCAATGCGATGAACCACTGTAGCTTTCGTTCTCGTCATCCTCTTGCTCTTTTGTTGTTGTTGTTGTTGTTGTTTTTGTTTGTTTTCTTCGTTATCTTCTTCTTCCTCTTTTTCTTCCTCTTTTCTTCTTTTCTTTTTCTTTTCTTCTTCTTCTTCTTCTTCGCGTTCGTCTTCGTCGTTGTCTTCTTTTCTTTTCTTTTTCTTTTTTCTTCTTGTTGTTGTTCTTATTCCTGTTGTATATTTTCTTCTTTTTCTTTCTTTCTCCTCTTCTTCTTCTTTATTCATGTATTTGTATTAATGAAAAATGGGAAAAGTAAAGATGGAATAAGATACTGTGAAGGAGAGGAGATGACTGTGTGTGTGTGTGTGTGTGTGTGTGTGTGTGTGTGTGTGTGTGTGTGTGTGTGTTATGCTCATTTTCTGCTTCGTTTGTGTGTTTGTCTGTGTGTGTAATCATATTATCATCACACACACACACACACACACACACACACACACACACAGTCATCTCTCATTCAAATATAATCAGCTAACAATGGTAATTACACAATACAAGGGGACGGGAAACAAAAGAAACTAATAAGGGAAAAACCTCCAAACAATAGACCAAAGACTAAAACAAAAGGAAACATTCACATTATTAACAGGTGAAGGAAAATAAATAATAAAGATAAAAGAAGAAAAGAAAAGCAGGAGAAAGGAGGAAGGAGGAGAAAGATTACCTATATGGAGAGAAGAATTGAGTCATACACACACATACACACACACACACACAGGGCAAAGATGAACATATAAACACAGATTAACCCCCTTCATTACTAAGACGCAGCTTTTACCTTGATTTTTGTGTATGATTCGACAATTATATTCACTCTAGGAAGGTTAATCCCCACACATGTTTCTGAAGCTGTATAAAATCACTCAATAGTAAGAAGAATGAATATGGAAATGCGCCATGGTACTTAAGTGGTTAAAGACACAAACACAATTACAAGTACACAAACACACTTCACTCTTCCAAATTTTCCTATTGACACAGGCTTTATAAATAGTACAGATACACTTAGGTAAGGTCAGGTCAGGCTAGGAAGGTCATACAGTGAAAATATGCTCTTTTGACCTTAGCACAACCACAACCACCCATTATCTCATCACCTACCCATTCACTATCCGAGAATGAGATGGATTGAAGAGATGGATTGAAGGGAATGGAAGAGAGGAGGAGGAAGAGGAAGAGAAGGAATAGAGGAATGGGCACTCTATCCATCTATCTATCCATGTATCCAATCCTTTAATCCTTCATTGAGACGGATTGAGGGAATGGAAGAGAGAGGAGGAGGAGGAGGAGGAGGAGGAGGAGGAGGACCAGAGGAATGGGGAGGAGAGGATTAGCATGCTGAGTCAATGATGGGGAGGGAGGAACCGTGGGAGGGGATTGGGGGAAAGCTGGAGGAGGGGAGAGGGAGGAGATAGGGAGAGGAAGGGGAGGAGAGGTAAGGGCTATTGTCGGGTCTATGTTGGGCTAAGTGCTTGCCCATTAGAGGAGGTGAGGGGAAGGGAGGGAAGGGGAGGAAGAGGAGGGAGGGGAGGAGAATAAAGCAAAGAAGAGGATTAATAGCAGAATATAACGAGGGTGTTTTCTATAACGTTTCTTTTTTCCTTCTTTTTCGTTGTACTTAAAGTTGTGTCTGCGTGTGTGTGTGTGTGTGTGTGTGTGTGTGTGTGTGTGTGTGTGTTGTGTAGTCCTTTAACTTGTATTTATAATTGTTGTTATATAAGGGTGATAGTCGTATTTTGAAACACTTCCTCTATGTTCAAGTCTCTATCTAAAGTTACACAGATTTTTAAATGTATTCCCTTGGTTCTAGAGAAAGACTGACAAGATTTCTTCATTATAAAGTTACACAGATTTGTAAGTGTATTCCCATGGTTCTAGTGGCAGATTGACGAGATTTCTTCATTATAAAGTTACAAGGGTTTTCAAAGTGTATTCCCATGGCTCTAGAGAAAGATTGACAAGATTTCTTCATTATAAAGTTATACAGATTTTTAAGTGTATTCCCATGGTTCTAGAGAAAGATTGGCAAGATTTGTTTTTACTATAACTGTATATTTACATAGTTTTAGCAGCAGATTGACAAGATTTTTCATTATGATTGGTTACATGGGTTTTCAAGTATATTCTCAGGGTTCTAGAGGGAGATTAACAAGATTTCTTCCTTATAGTTTAAGTTATACAGGTTTATAAGCATATTTTCATGATTCTAGCGGCAAATTGACAAGATTTCTACAAGATTTCTACATTATCAAAAGAGTTACACGGGTTATTAAGTGTATTTTCTTAGTTCTAGTGGCAGATTGACAAGGCATCTTCATTACTAACAGGCGAAAAAGAGCAAAACAAGTCTAGCCATCTCTGCAATCTTTGAAAATAATTCTCGATGAACTTAGAGATTTAAAGAATGTTTGCATGGCTCTAGTGACAAATTATCATGATTTCTAAAGTATCAACAGGAGAAATGCACTTGAAAACCCGGCTGATCATCTGAATGGCCTTGCAAAATAGTCGAAGAGAGAGAGAGAGAGAGAGAGAGAGAGAGAGAGAGCGTTAGTTAATACGAGTTGTGAAGGTTGTATTCATGTCTAAAAGTGACAAATTAACAGCATTTCTACAGTATTGATAGGAGAAACCCTCTTGAGACCCGGGCTAATCATTTCTGGCCTTGGAAATCAGAGAGAGAGAGAGAGAGAGAGAGAGAGAGAGAGAGAGAGAGAGAGTGAAGCATTTCCGAATCCTCCTGAACAAACTCGTGAAACAGTGAAGCCTCAGACAACGCCGCCGCCACGCATTACAGCTGAGGACGCGGCGCGGCGAGGAAGGACGCTGGTGAAGGACTCTCGAATCCTGCATATCCTTCGTCAGTAGGAGTCTGTGGGATAGCGAAGGATACACGGCCTTAGGATGGAGAGGTTAGTAGGTATAGGAGAGAGAGAGAGAGAGAGAGAGAGAGAGAGAGAGAGAGGAGGGGAGGAGGAGGAAAACGGAGAAGGAAAGGGAGGGGAGAGGGAGAGGGAGAGGGAGAGGGAGAGAGAGAGAAATTTAATCACCTATACACTCATTCACCTCATTTCACTTCCTCCTCCTCCTCCTCCTCCTCCTCCTCCTCCTCCTCCTCCTGGGTGTCGGGGCGGGGGTGCGTGGGCGGGGCAAGGCCAAGGGGGAATGGAACTCAGGGTCAGGTAAGTCTATGCACCTTCACTACCTGTGCTGGGTGTTAATTAGGCACGGCGGGGGTGGTGGTGGTGTAGATTGATGATGATGATGATAAGGAGGAGGAGATGGAGATGGTGGTGGTGATGGTGATGATGATGATGATGATGATGAGGAGGAGGAGGAGGAGGTGGAGATGGAGGTGGAGGAGGAGGAGGTGGAGGTGGAGATGGAGGAGGAGGAGGAGAAGGGAGAGGATATAGAGGTGGAGATCTAGGTGATGGAGATGGTGGTAGAGAAGTCCTACGTATCTCTCTCTCTCTCTCTCTCTCTCTCTCTCTCTCTCTCTCTCTCTCTCTCTCTCCCTTGACCTGTTGACCTCGTAAGAAAAGATGAAATTAATGAAAGAGAGAGAGAGAGAGAGAGAGAGAGAGAGAGAGAGAGAGAGAGAGAATGTAAAAATAAAGAAAGATAAGAGAAAAAGAAAAGGAGAAAAGAATGACAGGTGTTAAACTAATTAAGCTCATATGATTAAGATTACCTGAGAGGAGGAGGAGGAGGAGGAGGAGGAGGAGGAGGAGGAGGAGGAAGGAGAAGGAGGAGGAGGAGAGAGTGATAAAGAAAAAGAATAAAAGAAAAAGACAAGTAGTTTAGATAGAAAGGGAAACACTTACTCCATTACCGAGAGAGAGAGAGAGAGAGAGAGAGAGAGAGAGAGAGAGAGAGAGAGAGAGAGGAGAAAGAGATGGTACTTAGAGAGGGGGCGTCACATACTCTCCCTCCTCTTCCCTCCTCCTCCTCCTCCTCCTCCTCCTCCTCCTCCTCCTCCTCCTCCTCCTCCTCCTCCTCCTCCTCCTCCTCCTCCTCCTCCTCCTCCTCCTCCTCCTCCTCCTCCTCCCTCACACTCAACAGCAAGGCAGAGGGAGAGAGGAAAATTTGATAATAACCTCCAGTTTGTGTCGTTTATATGCAAAACTACGCAACTTACCACGACTCACGCAACACACGGCCCATTATGTAACACCTGCGTGACATCACCTGAGGAACGCCGCTGCTGGGGTGGTGGTGGTGGTGGTGGTGGTGGTGGTATTATTTGTGTTGGTTTCTTAATGTTTTTTTAGTGTTGTTGTTGTTGTTTTTTTGTTTTTTTTTGTTTCTCCTTTTTCTTTTTCTATTTTTTTCTTCGTTTTCTTCTCCTTTTTCTTCATCGCCTTCGTCTTCTTCGTCGTCGTCGTCTTCGTGTTCTTCTTCTTCGTCTTCTTCTTCTTCGTGTTCTTCTTCGTCTTCTTTTCTTCTTCTTCGTCGTCTTCTTCTTCTTCTTCTACTTCTTCTTCTTCTTCGTCTTCGTCTTCGTCTTCGTCTTCGTCTTCTTCTTCTTCTTCTTCTTCTTCTTATTTGCTTTATAAGAAAAGTTGAAGGATATTAATTTTTTTCTTATCCATATACATAAAGCTAGGAAATTCTCTCTCTCTCTCTCTCTCTCTCTCTCTCTCTCTCTCTCTCTCTCTCTCTCTCTCTCTCTCTCTCTCTCTCTCTCTCTCTCTCTCTCTCTCGATATTTGCATGCATAGACTGTAAATAAAAGTGTGTGTGTGTGTGTGTGTGTGTGTGTGTGTGTGTGTGTGTGTGTGTGTGTGTGTGTGTTTTGCATCCACAGATTGCGCAACAGTACAACAAACTACAAATCGCGTCTTTTACACCTGCGCACTTACCTGTTATTCCTTTATTGGTATCGATGTGGAGAGAGAGAGAGAGAGAGAGAGAGAGAGAGAGTGTGTGTGTGTGAGTCGTGATCACTAACCACTCTTCGCTGTGTCATGGTGCATTAAAGAGAGAGAGAGAGAGAGAGAGAGAGAGAGAGAGTGCATGTTGTCCTCTTCGTTAATCGAGTTATTGCAGTATATGGGAAACTGTTTACACTCTCTCTCTCTCTCTCTCTCTCTCTCTCTCTCTCTCTCTCTCTCTCTCTGGTCCTAATCTTGTTTTCCTTACTCGTTTCATCATTCCATTCTCCTTTTCCTATTATATAACGTCTCTCCCTCTCTCTCTCTCTCTCTCTCTCTCTCTCTCTCTCTCTCTCTCTCTCTCTCTTTCACTTCCTTTGTCACTCTAAAGGAAAAAAAAGGAGATAAAGAAATGCGACTTTAATCCCTTCTTGTCATTTGCATCCTTTACTTTCCCTCCTTTATTTTTATTTCTTTATTTTTATTCTTTTATTTTATTCCTTTATTTTGATTCCTTTATTTTGTCTCCTTTACTTCATCCTTTACTTTCTCTTTCTTTTCTCTCCTTTACTTAGTTTCCTTTATTTTCCCTCCTTTACTTTCCCTCCTTTTTCGCTCCTTTTCTTTCCCACTCCTGAAAAAGTATATGTAAAAGTGTTGATAAATATATAATGAAGGGACTTTATTGCTGTGAATTTGGTTGGGTTGG